>NC_087161.1:545000-600000 GCF_035594125.1 Scylla paramamosain
AGTAGTAGTAGTAGCAGTAGTAGTAGTAGTAGCAGTGGTAGTAGTAGTAGTAGTAGTAGTAGTAGTAGTAGTAGTAGTAGTAGTAATAGTAGTAGTAGTAGTAGTAGTAATAGTAGTAGTAGTAGTAGTAGTAGTAGTAGTTGTTCTCTCTCTCTCTCTCTCTCTCTCTCTCTCTGGGTGGGACTGTTTTCCTCCATGATGAAACCGGATTACCTTGACCTACTTTCGTGTGTGTGTGTGTGTGTGTGTGTGTGTGTGTGTGTGTGTGTGTGTGTGTGTGTGTAATCATAATACCGTTGGACACCACCTACTGCCATCCTTATGATCTGATACCAATCTGATACCAAGATTTATATCCTCGGTGTAAGATGCTAATGATAAACACTACTTACGGACAACGGGACTCAAGCTTCATAATGTAAGGGGACCATGATATTCTGAAACACTCCTGCGCCGAACCTCCATTCAACATACTCTAATTGAAGTTACATGGGTTTTTAATGATGTTTTATGGTTCTAGCAATAGATTAACAAGATTTCTACATTACTAATAGGAGAAACAGACTTGAGAACTCGGCTAATAATCTCTGTGGCCTCTAGAAATAGTTGTAGTGAGAGAGCAAAACGTTTCCGAATGCGGGCCTAGATTTCAATTGAAGATAGGAAGAAATTGGTTGGCAAATAACTGGAATAGACTCAGTAATCCAAGCACCAAGGCCAAGGTCTGGTCTGTCATGCGGGAGCAAGGATACCTTACCTAAATTAAACCTGACCTAACCTGACCTCGTCTTACCTCACCGCAGCGCTATATCCTCCAGCACTTCGGTAGCTTTGGACCTTTTCCCTTCTCTGTTCTACGTAGCTAGTATCAACTGTACTGTCGCCATTCTGCCTCTTGCCAGCTTCAACTAAACTGTCCATATAGTGTTTCTCCTTGGTTTTTCTCTTCCTCTTCCTCTCCTTCCTTCTATTATTCCCATCAAAGTCAAATTTTCTATTCCTTCTCTTCTCATAACCTACTGTTCTTCTTCCTCTTGTCAGCTTTAAACTGTCCTTATTTTTCTTCTTTGACTTTCCTTTTTCTCTTTTCCTACCTATTATTCACGTCAGAGCCAGTTGTTCTATTTCTTCTCACAACTACCAATATTTGTATCACTGTCATTCTTCCACTTATCAGCTTCACTAAACTGTTCTTATATTTCTCCCTTGGCCTTCTTCTTTCTCGCTTTCCCTCTACCATCCCAATCTGAAATAACACACACACACACACACACACACACACACACACACACACACACACACACACACACACAGAGGATTACAAGCAAACAAACAGACAAACGAACAAACACCTTGATGAAGTTCTGATTTGTACACGCAGATTGGCTTGCAAACACACACACACACACACACACACACACACACACACACACACAAGGCAGTTAAGGTTGTGGGAGTGTAGTGTTAACACCACACCATCACGCCACCACACCACACCATACCACCCCACCACCACTACTCACCACCGCACCACACCACCACCCTCTGGTGGGCTGCAGAGTCTTTCATTTGTGTATTTAATCTTTATTATTCGTTATTTTTGTGGGTGGATGTGTGAAGGGTTTGGTGGGTGAGTAGATGGTAAGTGGGTGAGTGGATGTATGGATCTCTCTCTCTCTCTCTCTCTCTCTCTCTCTCTCTCTCTCTCTCTCTCTCTCTCTCCACGGAATAAATGTTGAGGTTTCAGAAAAATTCTGAAGATCTCCCGAAAATCTGAAGACATAAGCAGGAGTAGCATGAAGATATTGTAACACCCATATCCCAATGAAGAGTAGCTATTATCCAAGCAGTAATGGAGATTAGCTGGACGAAGGTGCAGTTGAGGTAGTTGAATTTGTGTGTATGAGGTCTTAGGAATAAAAATATATGTAGAGGTAGATAGATAGATAGAAATATAAATTATATGAATAATTATACCAATGATAACAAACACTGTACTTTATAATAATTTGGTGCTCATATTGGAACGAAATAGAATTAAAGTGTGGAACTGATTGTTTGCTTCCATGGCTCCTAAATATTCATGATATGCATCTCTCGTCACTATCACTACACTGCTTCACCACCACCACCCCCTCTCTCCACGTCTTATCATCACCATCACCACATTTCCAGCGTTGCTACTGTTATCTATCACCTTCAGTGTTCTATGACTATTATATATATCATCACCACCACACATTCTCTCTCTCTCTCTCTCTCTCTCTTCGCTGCACGTGTACTGACTCTCTCTCTCTCTCTCTTCACTGCACGTGTACTGACTCTCTCTCTCTCTCTCTCTCTCTTCACGTGTACTGTAATACAGCCCAGCAGGGCAAGGCCTCCACACAAACTTCTCCAATATTCTCCACAAACACCCAAGAAAAATATAAATAACTTTAATTAACAATTCCCGCGTCCCCAGAAAGCTAAAATACAAAGGAGAAACACAGATGTAGTAACTTGAGCATTTTGTCGTACCATTACAAAGACAGAAATCATTATCGTTCCTACAATCTAAACAAAAACTCCGGTCAGCTGAGAATGACTTGAAGGAGCTGCGCCTGCTATAAAAAGGTTTGGGAAATCTCGTCTAAGGAGAAAACTTCCCTTTTGGGGAAAATCCGCAATAATAGGATCTTATTTTAGGTTTACATCATCATACTCTATAAAACTGGAAATGTGATTTTAGCGTACCTTACTGGATTCTAAGATAATGAGTTTCCACGGGAAATCTCAAGTTTTTGAAATAGACACTGGCACTTCCCTCCAAAATTCCCTAGACCCGATCCTGTAGGGTAGGTTAGGCTTTGCCCCCTGGATCCCTCCTTAAGGACACTAACCTAACCTAGTCTAATCTGACTGCTAACCTAAATTGACTATACTTTAATAGGAAGTGAGAGGTCCAGGGTGTCACTGGCTGACCTCTACCTCTTCCTCATCCTCAAAGGCTACTGGTGCCACTTAGTGGCATTCTAATACATGGCATTAATGACATTCTAATACATTAAGAGTACAGCTCTCATTGGCTGAACAAAAGAGATACAAGAAAGCATGCTCCATTTCATACTGGAGATCAACATACTAACACATGCATTACACTGTATCCCTCCAAGTGAGCCTCATCAGCATAGACTTAGAATTTGTGATGCAGCGCAAGACATATCACACCACTGTAGTGTAACCTTGCATGACCCAAAACAAAACCCTATATTCTGTCCACCTCTAATGCAAGAGTTAACCAGTATTCACAATCATTCATCCCTTTCTCTGGTAAACTCTGGAACTCCCTGGCTGCTTCTGTATTTCCACTTACCTATGACTTGAATTCCTTCAAGAGGGAGGTTTCAAGACACTTATCCTTCAATTTTTGACTACTGCTTTGGATCCTTTTCTGGGACTGGCATCTCAGTGGGCTTTTTTTTATTTATTTTTTATTGGATTTTTGTTGCCCTTGGCCAGTGTCTCCTACATAAAAAAAAAAAATATTGTACAGTGAGTATTCATCACCATAGGTGCATGATTTAGCTACTGTTGGTAAGATTATCCAGAGAGGTATTAGGTAATTAACTGGAGGAGAGGCATTGCATATTTCTTGAGTATGACAGCAGTCAGTAAATAGGCCATCTCTCTTGTACACTTTGTACTAATGCTTTGTAATCACCTAAGCTGATCTGTGGGATAATATTGAAATAACACAAGTGGTTTCATTCAGTGGCTTGGTTAAGTTAGGTTAGATTTAGATTAATTTGTTTTTTTCATTTCACTGCTGATTCTTTCATGATGTAGATCATAATTGGGAAAAACCTAATATTTCACCCTAAAACAAATAGTGAATTAAAACTTTAGGCTAAGTTTATTTCCATAACCCCCCGACCTGCCTCTGGAAATTTGTGGATGAGGATGATAGATGGAGATATCTAGGTATGTTTCATGGTGGGACTGCCACTTGTAGGCCTTCGCAGCTTCCCTTATTTCCTTATGTACATGTGTATGGTGGCAATGCAAGGATAGTTGACTGGGTAACTGGTAGATAGAATGGATGATCTTCAGGTGATGGAATGTACATATAATATTACAGACGTTCCTCTCCCTGTGGAGTGGTGGTACAAGGATGGCTTACTGGTTGACTGGTAGAATAGACAGTTTTCACGTGATCTGAACCTACATATATATTTCAGATATTCCTTCTCCCTGTGTGGTGACGCTGCAAGGATGGTTGACTGGTTCTTGGTGGCCTGTGTGCTGGGAGGTGCCATGAGTTTTGTGGGTCTCTGTTTCCTGGGTACCTGTGTGTGTGTGCTCCTCTTCCTGGCACTCATCAGGTGGGCTTCATGGGTGTCAGAGATGATTACCTAGGTTCTCAAGAGTGTTTCTCCTGTTAATACTATAGCAATCATGTTAATCTGTCACTAGAACCATAAAAACACCTTTAAAAAGTATGTGTAACTTCAACTTGAACCTTTTGAATGTAGTGGAGGTGCAGTGCATAATTGTTTCAAAATATGGTCTTATACAAATTTCCTCCTGTCAGCAAAGGCACATTACACTAACAGTGAGCAGCCAAGTCAAGTTTGCTGAGGGATTTTTTGAAAGTCATATACTCTCTCAAAATGACTCTGTTTTACTCTATCAGAGGGTTTGTAGCCTTAGAAAAAGAGGACTTGAAAGGCCTCAGAGATGATTACTTGGGTTCTTATGAATATTTCTTCCAGTATGATGTAGAAGCCTCGTTAGATTATCACAACATTCATAATAAAATCCTTAAAAAACATCAACTAGTGCTTGCTGTTAAATGTTAGGACTTCATATGCCACAAGGATAATTAGTGAGTTCTCAGAAATGTTTCTCCCATTATTAACTTGGGAACTCTGTCTGATTCTCTATTTCCTGCTGCCTGTGACTTTAACTCTTTCAGGAGGGAGGTTTCAAGACATTTCTCATGATTTTGGGTATTGTTTTTGACAAATCTCTTTTTGGGATTTTTGGTGAGCCTTTATTTTTATTTATTTATTTATTTTTTCCATTTATTTATTGCCCATGGTCAGAACCCCTCTTACATTTATCTATATCTACATGGTCACATGGGGTGACCCATACAAAGCCCTTTTTACATAAAGAAAAATAATAATAATAGTAATGATGTAGAATCCTTGGTAGATTATCCTAAGAATCAGAACAGCTTTTAAACCTGAATAACTTTTACTTGAGGCTGTTACATTTAGTCATGATAAGATGCTAAGACATTTGAGAACACATTGTGTGTTTTCTCCAGGTTTGTCATTGTGCCCTTGGACTGTGATGCTGTGCTGAAGTTTCATGAGCTCTTTGGCAAGCAGCCAGGTAAGTGAGACAAGGGCCAGGGGATGTGAGGTGAATACTAATGTTTGTGGGGGGGGGACAATGATGATGGTGGCTTGGGGGAATTATGCATTGAGATAAGAAGGTAAAAGAGAGAGATGGATCATAGGTGAAAATAGGTATGTTTCATGCAGGGACTGTCATGTATAGGCCTGATAGCTTCCTGCAGCTTCCCTTATTTTCTTATGTTCTTATCATAAGGTATTAATTCCTTACATTGCCTCCAACAGAGAGCCTGAAGGGGAAGGTGGTGTGGATCACGGGGGCGTCGAGTGGCATTGGTGCGGCCCTGGCAGTGCGGCTGGCAAGAGCTGGTGCCAGACTGGCTCTCTCAGCGCGCTCAGTGGAGAAACTCATCAGTGTGAAGCAGCACTGTCTTGGTGAGGCCTGGGTGTGGTGGTCGTAGTGGTTGAGGAGAGCTCTTTCCTAATTGCTCTTATTTAATTGCATTTTTACATGATTGAGTCAAGCATGTCATGTTTATCCTTTAATGCTATGAATGCTGAGTATGGCACATGGCAGGGATGTGTGGTATTCAAGAGGATGAAGTGTGGTTTTATTAGTTGATCATAGTTTATTTTATGTATCTATTTTCTTATCTATTTATTTTTTGTGTATTGTGACTGTGTTCCTAAAGACATGGCCAGTGAAGGCATGTCAGTGGTGATGGTGGTGGTGGTGCAGTCAGGGTGTTTAGAGTGATGCTGGCAGAGGCTGGTGCTGTCTCCCAGTGTTACCTCCAGGTGCTACTCAGTGTAGTAAGGCAGGGTTGACTGCAATATGTAGATCACCCACTTTACCACAAACACATAGTCAGCCTCTCATGACACTTGGGACTCTGAATTCAGCATGTGTGTGTGATGGCCATTGTGGTGGCACTGGTGGTAATGTGCTGTTGTGTGGCAGGGACGGGTGGCGTGACAGAGGAGCAGGTTGTGGTGGTGCCCCTGGACTTGGTGCAATACGACCAGCACCAGGCAGCCTTCAACACTGTGCTGCACCACTTTGGTGAGGTGAGCACACTGCAGCAAGGCCACAGCTCAGGTCTTGAATGGCTTGGTGTCTAGAGGGACAATGCAAAATAACCTTTTTTCCCTTAGAAATTGAAATCCCAGTGAGTCTTTCTTTTATGAATTTTTGTTGCCCTTGGCCGTTATGTCTTACATAAAAGAAAAGGAAAAATGCCATCTGAGACAGTTTTATAGTTCATATTTCACTGATTTTGTTTAGTATTTCTGTATATTGAATTGAGTCATGAGAATTTAGTTTGAAGAATTCTCCAGATATTTAGGGATTGGCCTAACAGGACTGTGATGTAGCACTTGTCCCACATGGCTGTCAGCTGGATGTGCTGGTGAATAATGCGGGGCGGTCCCAGCGTGGCTGCTGGGAGGAGATCCACCTGGATGTGGACAAGGAACTGTTTGAGGTGGACGTGTTCTCCACCATTGCTCTGAGTCGCCTGGTGTGTAAGTACTTCCTGGAGCAGGGCAGATGTGGCCACTTTGCCATCACCTCCAGTGTTGCTGGCAAGTTTGGGGTGCCCATGTCTGGCTCCTACACTGCTGCCAAGCACGCCTTGCATGTGAGTATTGGCTGCCCAGCACTGCACCAAGGAGGCAGGTGGCAGTGCATAAGCTAGGGCTTGTTGACTATTGACTTGTGTAATGGAGGTCAGGGACCAAGGGGCTGAGAGAGTGGTGTGATGTGGTGTGGTGTGGATGAGTGTTAATGTGAAAGTTGTGTGCCTTTTCTTGCCTATCCCCCTTCTTTTTGGAAGAAACAGCCTCAATATTAGTATGTCTGTATGTATAACAATGTCTTCATATATATTGGAATTCTTGGATTACTTTGTCTCTTGCATTGCCATTCTTTATTAGCCACACCTTTCCAGTCTGCACAGGCTGGGGACTTGTTGAATATTGGTTTATCTAATGGAGGTGTAACAAACAATATCTTCGACATATATATTAGAATTCCTGTATTTTTGTTTCTTGCATCACTATTTTTTATTGGCATTATCTTGTAATCTACCATCAATTTTCTGGTATGACAAACTGTGTTTATGTCATGCCAGTGTTCTCGTGGGCTGTAGTTTGTCTGTGAGTCTTTATTGGTAGCTGATGTTACCATTTCTGCCCTCCACCTTTGTTCAAGACTTTACAAACATTTTTTGGCCATCCAACCATCCATACTGACTTTTCCTTACATTAAAGTTATTATTTGTTTCTTTTCTCAAAGTTTCTCACTAGTATTGAGATTTCATACCTTTCATGAATTGCAGTGATCACCATGTGCATCCTCCTTTCTCCCCATTGTGTGTTGTAGGGTTACTTTGAGTGTTTACGCACTGAAAAGCTGGGACGCGGGCTGACCATCAGCATGGTATGCCCAGGACCCGTGGTGTCTGGTCTGGACGAAGCTTGGTTCACTGAGCAGCAAGGAAAGGTGAGAGGCAGCTGGCCCTGGAGGTGGAGAGGGCAGGGGGACAAGAAGGGGAGATAAGGGAATTGAAGGAGGAGGACTGGGAGAGATGTAGGGAAAGTGATGTACAGTATATGTGTGAGAGAACCTGTCCATTTTCTCACTTGTCACATCTTACATTCCCTACATTCCTCCCATTCACAAGTCCCTCCAGTTGTCCCTCTTTCACTGCTCTCTCTCACCTTTCTAATCCATTTTCTTTCTAGTATGTACATATAAAGATTTCATATGGTAATCCTTTTTGTGTTGAAGGATTACATATCACAGTGAAAGGATTATTACATCCCATCCCTCACATTGTCACAATTCCCACTTCATGCACTGTTCCCATGTCCTGTGCAGAAACTGAATGAGAAGCGCACAGGAAAGATGATGTCGGCTGAGCGCTGTGCTGAGTTGTTTGCTGTGACATTAGCCAATCACCTGCCAGAGACGTGGATAGCACTACAGCCAGTGCTCCTCATCATGTATATCTCCCAGTACATGCCAGGCTTGAGCAAGAGGTATGGAGGTATGGTGTAGTGAGATATTTGGCTGCATGACTGGCTGAGTATTGGTGGATGGCTATATAGCTATCTGTGTGAGTTTGTATGAAGCTCAGGGGAGAAGATGAAAGGGAGGACATAGAATGAGATGGAGCAATTCTGGCAGAAGTGCAAAGGATGAGAATCACAGAGGAAGATACAAGGGACAAAAATAACTGGAGGAGACTCGTACATGCTGCCAATCTCTCACTCTAGGGATACGGACAAAGGAGAAGAGAGGTTTGTTTCTTTGTAGCTAGTTGTTCTTGGCTGGGCTTGGCTGGGTAGGTCTAGATGTCTGTGTTTTCATCTGTGATCAGGTAGCAGTAACAGCAGCAGCACAGACAGAATAGCAATGTGAATAGTAACAACACAGACTTTCTCCTTGGCAGTGTGATGCAACTCCTGCCTCTCAGCTTTATCTTGAAGCTCCGAGACGGACGAGCGGATTTAACTGAGCCTGCCAAGTAATGGGGAGTAGCAACCCACCCCCATCCAGCTGCATCATACAAGGAGCAGCAGATGGAGGGACAGTTCTGTGGGAGCTGCTGATACAAGACTTCACCTTTAACTTTGTCACTGGTGGAGTTTGCAAATCCTGGTGCAGTCATAGGCCCATATTAAGAAACAAGAAACCATCTATATGACCAAAGGTCATATAGATGATAAGCTCAAGAGTGTTTCTCCTGTTAATAATGTAGAAATTTTTGTTAATCTGTCATTAGAACCATAAAAGATGCCCTTAAAAACCTGTGTAACTTTATCTGATGGATGGAGTGCATTTATCATGCCAGGGTGTTCGTGTTTTGGCTAGAACACTCAAGCGGGAGGTAACTGCACTCCAGCAGTTTTTTCACTTCTTTTCCTCCTCCTCCTCCTCCTCCTCCTCCTCCTCCTCCTCCTCCTCCTGCTCCTCCTCTCCCCCAATACCCTGTATCTCCATCAAAACACACATGCACACACGCACACCCTTACCACCACCACCCTCTCCCTCTCTCTCCCTCTCTCTCTCACACCTGGTGTAGCGCGGCGTTGGTGGCAGCCGGGCATATGGGCGGGGAGGGTGGGGATGCCTGTGTTCTTCTATAGTGCACATGGTAGACAATTGCAAGCTCCAGAAGAGCCATGAACACGTATACATACAGGTTATCATTCAAATATCGATGCTCTTGATGTAAGAACCTAGAGGGTTGGGGGTGTTTGGGGGTGTACTGGGGTGTATTGGGGTGTGTAGGTGTGTGGGGGTGGGTTAGGGGGAAGGTGAAGTGGCTGTAAGAGGAGAACGAGGAAGAGCAGGAAGAGGAATTGTAGTAGTAGTAGTAGTAGTAGCAGCAGTACTAGTAGTAGCAGCACCACCACAATCACCACCATCCATCAGAAGACGAGAAAAGAAAACGAGAGAACAAAATACATTAGTTACCCTTAAAAAACCCTGACAATCTTTAAGAAAACACTAATTGTTAACTCTACGGGACTTACTTATTACATTTCACTACACCACACACTAGAATAAGCACACAAGGAGAACCCCAAATATACAAACGTTTACTGCTACGGAAAGAAAATAAGCAAAAAAAGAAAAAAATAAAATAAATAAATAAAATAAAATAAATAAATAAATAAAAATAAATGAGTAAATAAATAATTTTATGTAATAGTCTACGGCAAATACACTCCACCTTCCACTATCTCCGCTCAAAGAATCGCTGTTTTGACTAACCTGGTGGCAAATTCTTGGTAGATTGCGAGTACTGGGTGGCCATGGTGAGGACTGAGGTCACTCCTAGGGTCACACGTGCTATAGGGGAGGTCATGGGAGGTCGTGTCAGGTTAGGCTACATTAGGCTAAGAGGAAAAGGGGGAAAAAGAAAAAAAGAAGAGGAAAAAAAAATAGCACAAGGAAATGAAGGAGGAAAAGAAGAGAAGCAGAACAAGAAGAACAATAACGAGGATAACAAGAATAAGAAGAACAAGCAAAACAATAACAAGAATGAGAACAAGAGGAAGAATGAGAAAAAGAAAAAGAAAACCAAGAACAAGAACGAGAAGAAGAGGAAGAGAAAATAGAAGAAGAATAGGAAGAAGAAAAAACAAAAAGAAAAAAAAGAAGAAAATATGAAAAAATAACAGAAACGAGAAAAATAAGAAGAAACAAGAGGAAACAAGACGATTACAACGCCTCCACCACCTACCTGACGTAGCATCGGGGGCAGTCCAGAAGCTCATCCAGGATAAAATAACAATAAGGGACCAGCAACAACACTGCCTTCACACACAGGATCTCAGCTGTGTGTGTGGGTGTAGCGGGGTGTGGGATGAGGTAGGGGTATGTTTGGGGTTGTTGGGGTGACATATGGGGGTGTTTGGGTGTTTTGGGAGGGGAGAGGGTTTTTTTTTCAGCTTATGATTAAGTTTTTATTGCTCCTATTTTTTTTTATTTTTTATTCCTGTTAAGATAAGTATGTGGACTTCAGATTTATGGTCTCATTAAAATAAAAAAAAAGTTTAAATTTTTTTTATTTCATTATTTCAGCTAAGTAACTTTGAATTGTAAAACTAGTTTCTTTTATTTAAATTTTAATTCCTGTTAAATAAAATTTGTGGACTTCATTTGTGAGTCTCTCTCTCTCTCTCTCTCTCTCTCTCTCTCTCTCTCTCTCTCTCTCTCTCTCTCTCTCTCTCTCTCTCTCTCTCTCTCTCTCTCTCTCTCTCCACATGTTTTGTCTTTGCCTCATCTCTCAGTGGTCACCTGGCAACAATCGGCCTTGACCTACTGTACTTACATTGTTATGGTTTCAGCTTCAGACTGTTATGTATGCAGAGTATTACTTGTATGTCTCTTTTTGGCTGTACTATTATAGTAGTTCCATGGTGTGGATGCAAAGTTCAAGCAGTGACCCGTCAGGTCCTGCCAGTGCGGCGCCCCCGAGGCAGTCTGCGTGCTTGTATGAAAGGAAAGATGCGCTAGGCGGTATCCGAGGGTTGCTCTGCTTCAATTTGATGAGTAGAGTGATTTGTATCAACCAGCGAGAGACCCTGTCGAAGCCCCACCGGAAGGCTTTGACGGGGACACGGGCGTGACTCACTGGGAGGGTAAAGCCTGGCTTGGCACAACAGGGATCATATCAGTAATGATAATGATGATAACAATAATAATAATAATAATAATAATAATAATAATAATAATAATAATAATGATAATAATAATAATAATTGTAATACATTTTATTTCACTGACAAAATAGAGATGCGTGTGGAGGGATTGCATCACAAATTAGCGGCGACAAGCAGCGGCATACTCGAGCGTGGCATGACAGCCTGACCAGCTAGACTGACGTGAGGCACAGACAGGAGAGCAGTGGCAGGATGAGGAGCCAGCCCCATCAGGACAAAGACCTGGTGAGGGTCGGGATGGCTCAATCGAGGAGAAGATTGAGGTAGGGCAACACTGCAGAGGGCACGGGCAGCTTGGTGGTGCCGTGAGGCAGTGCCCAGTTAGCGGCGAGGGTTGCCCGAAGTCTGTATCGCGCCCAGTGGGCGAGGCGGGGCGTGGTGCCTAGCAAGCCATCACTCACCACCCGCGGGTGTATTACTGTGGGATCCGCGGGTATACATCGCCCACCCACTGCCCGCAGCAGCAGGCGCAGCACGCCCACCTCCTGAGGCGGGAAAATGAGGGGGAAGCTGAAGAAACAAGGACAGAGGTCGTGAGAGCAGGAGCAGGGGTCCCTCTGACCCATGCATGCTCGCGCCAGGGCGGACAGGCGTCGTAGTGCCAGCAGCAACGGGCACAGTGCCCCGCCCGTGGCTGGCGGCGCCCCGTGTTGCAGCAGCAGCAGCACTGCCTCCTCGTCCCCAGCCTGCACAGCAGCGTACAGGGGCGGCGCGCCCTGCAGCGTGGGTAGGGGGGCCGTCAGAACAGGCAGAGCAGGGGCGCCGGGCTGTGGCAAGGTGAGCCGCACCTGGCGGGCGTGATCCAGGAAGAAGACAAGGCGAAGGCGCGCTTCCTCGGGCGTGTCGTCGTCAGACCGCCACGAGCTGAGGAGACGCGACACGCGCGGCCCCAACACAGCTGGCGCTACCAGGCGGTCTAAGCCGCCCTCACACGCGTGCAGCGCCGCCAGCAGGCGTCCCACCATCGCACTGTCCACCACGGCCTGCTCCACTGCCACGGCCGCCGCCACGTACAGAATGTTGTGAAACTTGCCCAGGCGACACACGCCTCCGTTGTCGGCGAGGCGTGCCGCGTGGTACTCCAGCGCAGCTTCCAGTAGGGCTGAGGACGCCGCCGGCGGATCCTCGTCAGTCTCCACCATGACGGTGAGGGCGGCGGCCAGCTCTTTACGCCGGCGGCGGGAGCTCAGGCAGTCCCTGGCACAGCCGTCCAGCATCGTATCCAGCACTGTGCTGTCCACCAGCAGCCCGCGCCCGCAGGCCGCCCCGGCCAGCATGGCAGGCCACAACCGCTCCAAGAAGGGCGAGTCCTTGCTACTCCGAGGCCCCCAGCCCAGCACTAGCCCGCGACCCTCCATGCCCACCCGCTGCTGCTGCTGACTTTTCTCCTGCTGGTGGTGCTGGTGGTGGTGGCGGTGGTGGTGGTCTTCGTGACGGGAGTGTGATCGTGTCGGTGCGACGCTGTGTGCGGCGTGAATCCCACTGTGCACGGGGTGGCCGCGCCCTCAAGCCCTTCAGGTGCACGCCTCCTGGAGCTCCCCTCACTTTTTGCTCTGGCTTGCTAACTCCTCATCCTGGCCCTGACCTTTAGTTCTGTCTTGTCTCCCCTCACCCCACCCTCACCCATGCCTCGCCACTCCTGGCCCCTCACGTCCTTTCTGGCGCCATTCCCACCAATAACACAAGATACTTCTTAAATTATGCCCGATACCCCTCTCCCACCTCTCTCTCTCTCTCTCTCTCTCTCTCTCTCTCTCTCTCTCTCTCTCTCTCTCTCTCTCTCTCTCTCTCTCTCTCTCTCTTTCTCTCTCTCTGTTCGCAGTGTTCTCAGCGAGGGCTTCACTGTCAGCAAATCGAAGAGTTGTTAAGTAGTACGGGTCGCCCCGCACCACGAGGCCTTCACCCTCAGGAAGCCTTACTCGTGCGCGCGCGCGCGCGCGCGCGTGTGTGTGTGTGTGTGTGTGTGTGTGTGTGTGTGTGTGTGTGTGTGTGTGTGTGTGTGAGTGTGTGTGTGAAGGATCGGCTCTTCACAAGTGTGTCCAGGCGGCGAGGTCATGCTTTTGTGCCGCCACGGGAAGGTAAAAAGATCTCGTGTCGCGTCGTGTCGTGTCGCTCGTCTTGCATTTCGGCGACTGTTTGAGTGTTGGGTTCTCAGCGGCTTGTGTTCTTGTGTTCGCCTCTTACACTTGACTTACAGTTTTAAGATAATACACAAAAATAATGAAATTCTTCTTATTGTCAAAGTAAAAATCCTCTCTGTCTTTTCTGTATTTTCTTCCGTACCTTGTTCCAGAAATTTTAGGTGTTAACAAGGAAAACGCGTATTTTCAACAATTACGGCAAACTACGGGCAACGTTGTGTTGGAGGAAGGAGAGGCATCTTAGTGTCAAAATATTACCTATTTCTCTACCTTTTTCTATTTTCCTCCCGAAGTTCCACTCTCAGCCAAATGAAGATCTATCACCCCAAGTATAGCTGGGGTGGCGGATCTTCATGTGATCCATTTTCGGTGTTAGTAACAACGAGGATTATGACAAATAGTGGACAGCCGAGAGGTGGAGGTGGCTGGGGGTGGCAGGAGTCGCCTTGAGTGCACCAGCCACGTCCCCCTCCCATTCCCACTCACCTATCCACCTACCCACGCATCCACACACCAAATCACCCATCCACCCATCCAACTACCCACTTAACCTATCCACCTACCCATCCACTCATGCATCCACACACCAAATCACCCACCAACCCATCCAATTACCCAGTCACCTATCCGCCTACCCATCCACCCACGCATCCACACACCAAATCACCCACCCATCCATCCAACTACGGACTCACCAATCCTCTTACCTGTGTGTGTGTGTGTGTGTGTGTGTGTGTGTGTGTGTGTGTGTGTGTGTTGTCAGAGGCATCAAATACTGTGTTAGTCCCTAGAGGGAGAGGAGAGGCGGACAGGAATGCTCTGTCACAGTGCGGGTTTGGTTCCCTGAATGATGCGGGCGGTGGTGTGAGGGGAGCTATTAGTTCAGTCATGCAGATGTCAATTGACCTGACCTGCACGTTACTACTTCACACCTGTGCTGCGGTGATGCTTAATGAGGTGTTGGGCAAGGTAGTGTGTGTGTGTGTGTGTGTGTGTGTGTGTGTGTGTGTGTGTGTGTGTCAAAACCTGGCGGTAAGGAAAGAACAGCAGAGACCGGGATGCGGAGAGGACGGAGAGGAAGCTTTACAGGAATGTGTGTGTTATTGATGGCTGGAGGAAACAGGCTTTTTAAATTACCCACAGCGAGTGAGCAAGTTGCCTGTCATCTGCAATGTAAACGGAATTCATAAAGAGTTGGAGAAAAATCAAGCGTTACGAGTGCTAACCAATTGTTGTGTGAAGTAAAAACGAACCTGCTAGTATACATATCCCCGGCTACATGCATATCATGTCGCAATGAGGTGGTTGGGTCATGCAGCCGCGAGGATGTTGTGGCGTGTGTAAAGAACTGTTATGATCATTTGGTTCATGGTGTGGGTGTGAGTACTGGTGATCAGGCGTGGCTTCAGTTCAGTAATGTGTTTCGCACCTTGTTGTTTTTTTGCTGCATACCGTTGAGTGACTCTCCTTTTTTTTTTTTTTTTTTTTTCTTTTTTAGTGTTTCATTTGCTGCTGTACAAGAAAAATGCATTCTTGCCATGTAGAGGATGGTTATATTATCACAGGTGATTTGAGCACACGCTTCGGAACAGCGGTAAAGGAGTTACTTAATCAAGTGTCCCGGTAACGAAAGATTGTCTTACTCTGATCGTTTTACCTACATTGATAAACAACATTTTGAGATTATTGTTGTCCATGTTGATATTGATATTCGAGACGAGGGTAACGTGAATGAATCTGTTGACAGGCTATCTCATGAGATATATAAGTGTGCTATTAGTTACAAAATTAGCAGGTCTGGTTACAGAAAACGGAAAGGATAACTTGGGTAAATGGGAGAGGCAGGTACCAGATAAAGGTGACGGAAGAGTTTGGCAAACTGTGAATTGGAAAGGTAATGCGAGTTTGTCAGATCACAATAATGAGAGGTCACTACTAATGAAGATTTCAACATTCACTTTGTGAGAGTACTTAACCTAGCGCAGGCCCGTCACGATTATGATGTCAGCACACACGTCAGCATCCCAGTGTTAGACAACCCTCTCTCCTCTTGGAACAAGCCAAGGTTCTAATGTCAGCACACACGTCAGTATCCCAGTGTTAGACAACCCTCTCTGCGAATCAGACGGTTTCCTTCGTCAGGAGGGTCTCCTAGTCTTCTGAACAGCGAATCAGACAGCATCCTTCGTCAGGAGGGTCTCCCGGTCTTTTCTCCTCTAAGGTGTTCTCCACATCGCCGCTGCCTAGGGGATCTCTTGAGGGAGGAGTATCTTGTACTAAACATTTACTCAAGACCCCCAGTGTGGTTTTCTTCTCCCTTCCTTCAACGGTTCCTCTTCCTCCTTCACCTTCTCTTTCTTCACCACCACCTCTTGCCCATTTCTGCTTATTTCACCACTTTCTTTTCTCCTTTTAGCTCCTCTTCCTTTATCTCTTTTTCCTTCATTGCCTCGTCTTCTCCTTCTCTTCCTCTTTTATCACCTCTTCTTCCTCCATCTCCTCTTCCTTCACCACCTCGTTTTTCTCGGTATGTGTTTGTTGCTTTGTTACCAAGTTCTTCTGTGTCTCCGCCTGCTCGGTCATTGCACCTGTAGTCTGGTGGATATCCGTCGGAAATTCTCGTAGCAGTAGTGGTAGTAATGGTGATGGTGGTGAAAGTAAAGAAAATTAAGGGTTTAAGGAAGTATTATCTTCGGCTAAGCCTTCGCGCGTCGAGGACTCCCCGTGGTCAGTCGCACGTCACTTGAGCGAAATGTGAGTCTTACTTTGGTCTCATTTATGTGTGTGTGTGTGTGTGTGTGTGTGTGTGTGTGTGTGTGTGTGTGTGTGTGTGTGTGTGTGTTCTTATCTAATTATAATTTCACAGGATTGAGTCAAGATCGTAATGTTCCGTTCTTTAAATTTTAAAGTTAGTCATATTTATCTTTTTAAGCAATTAATGTGTGAGGGGAGGGGAGAGGGAGGCGTGGCGGGAAGACTGGGAGGTAGAGTAGGGGTGCGCCCTATACCATGGCCATCTAGATCGAGTACTCTAGAAGGCCTTGCCTGCACATCACTTGTTCTCGATGTTCGCATATTAGCATGGTTCCCTCCGGTCTGCTGCGGTGCACTCTGCCCCGCCAGCCACCGACAGCCTCCTCCTGGTCTCTCCGCCTCCCAGTGCTGCCGCCGTTCGCCACATGCCAGGCCGCAGTCTCAAGGGGGACGGGCATATCCACAGGCGTCTTGTTCACTACCGGCGACTGACTCCAAATCCGGTCTGTGTGTCTGGGTGGCGGCCCCACAGTAGCGGCAGTGCTACTCGACCCGCTGCAGCGAGAGCCTTCCTGCCTCCGCTGCGCTCCTCAGCTCCTCCAGTGACGCCCGGCACACGCACACACTCCCCTCACCTACGGCCAAGGAACCTGCAGACTCTCAAGCTTCCTTGCCTGCGCCCCACCGCTCCTTTGCGTCACACGTGTGTATTTGCTTGGATATTGTGTGATTTACTGGCGTTGTGTTGTGCTCGCGAGGGTGACGTTCCTTGTTTGTTTCCTTCCGTTAGTGCCCCTAGCAGTCCTAAATCATTAAGTGTTCTGCCTTTCCCTCATCCACATAATTCAGGCCATTCATTAGATCACCCACACAGGCACCACACGTGCATTAATTTCCTAACCTGGGTGGGTCGCCTGGCAGGACACGCGGCGAGAGGCGGGGCTGGGAGGTGCAGGAGAAGGGACGCAGGTGGCCTCGATGAGTGTGGCTACAGCTCCTTGACACCAGACTTGTGGTAGCACTGCATGCCTTCCCTGCCCTCCCTTTTGAATATTTCCGTGCATCCTTTGTGTGGGATGTGGCCTGCGTATGGCGAGCCTCGATGTGCAAAGTGACCCTGGAGGCAGGGGCAAAGACATGGGTAGCAGGACGAGACACGACCATACGCTGTTGGCACGCCACAGCACGTCCATGCGAGATAGTCACACCCACACCACCACGCAGGGCAGCAGGTGTGAGGCACTCTGCCCGCTGATAAGAGGAAGGGCGAGTGCAAGGCCGGAGGAAGGGGAATTGTTGCTACCCCATACTGCTGCCAGACTGGTGAATGTACAGCTCTGTATTTACCTGTGTTTGTTTGTTCTGTCCGGAAGATGTCTCAAAGTTACCAAGGAAATTTAATGAAGTCTTGTGGAAGGTTTGTCACGGGCCGAGCAAGAGTTTTTTTCTTTCCCTATTTTGTGACCTTGGCCGATCTCTTACACGCAGAGAGAGAGAGAGAGAGAGAGAGAGAGAGAGAGAGAGAGAGAGAGAGAGAGAGAGAGAGAGAGAGAGAGAGAGAGAGAGAGAGGAAAACAAGAGCATATTATTTTGAGGCACATCCGTGTATTTGAAATGCGGAACCAGGGTCTCGTTTAGTGTTCCGAGGATGATCCGTGACGCATTACCTCTCTTCTGTGTTCACGGATTTCCCTGAGTTTCGTGAGGGGGCGGCGGAGGTATGCGGTCAGTGTGTCTCATGTAGCGAGCAGTGATGGTTGCGTGCTCTATGCCACATACACACATACACAAGGGGTTAGTGAGGTGGCCGCGGTGCAGACATACACACACACACACACGGCTGTGTCTATACCTTACTCTTGATGGCTGGTAAACCTTGGGCTGAATGGTTTTGTTTATTTTTTCTAATGTTCTGGACGAGGCACGTGTAGTTGGTGGAGGTGGAGGTCACTGAGAGGGCGGGGGAGGCTTGGATAAGGAAGGAGAGAGGGAGGGAGGGACCAGGTAAGGGTGGGGGCGGATGGGCTATGTGCGTCGTGGGTCATGAGGAGAGGACGCGTGGCACAGGACGCTCGTGACAGGAAACGTCTTGACAGGTTACGGTGACCATAAATTCTGTGTTAATGAAAGATAATGATGACTCTAATGATGACGTTACCACCACCACCACCACCACCTCCACCACCACTACTACTGCTACTACTACTACTACTACTACTACTACTACTACTACTACTACTACTACTACTACTACTACGTCAGCATTTGTTTGCCTATTCACGTATATTTAACACACACACACACACACACACACACACACACACACACACACATCATTCACATTCTTCTATCGCCTCCTCCTCCTCCTCCCCATGATAATCTTGCACGTCCTAGTGTTTCATTAGCCTCCTTACGTATCTTTTATTTCCACCCCCCACCCCCCCACTCTCTCTCTCTCTCTCTCTCTCTCTCTCTCTCTCTCTCTCTCTCTCTCTCTCTCTCTCTCTCTCTCTCTCTTCCCTTTCCTTCCTCCCCTCTCGTCTTACATCCCCCTCCTCACATTGAAGGGAGCGTGTGGGCATAATATGGGCGTGGCGAGAGCTTGTATCACACCACGCCTTATGCGTACGTGTGTGTGTGTGTGTGTGTGTGTGTGTGTGTATGTATGTATGTGTGCCTTTCTATATGTTTGTCTGCCTGTATGTCTGTGTGTTTGTCCTGTTTTTCAGTCAGTCTCTCTCTCTCTCTCTCTCTCTCTCTCTCTCTCACGCACATTTTCGTCATGATTAAATTCAGGATCAAATAACACAACCGTAGTCGTGAATTGATGACACATAAAATTATGATTTGGTGCTGGGTGTGGCTACCAACACACACACAGACACACACACACACACACACACACAGGCAAATACCATCGTGTAGTGAGACTTGTTTGGTAAGTTAACACCTATGATGGAATTACACCCACGGCGCCCGACACGCTGCCGAGAGAGAGAGAGAGAGAGAGAGAGAGAGAGAGAGAGAGAGAGAGAGAGAGAGAGAGAGAGAGAGAGAGTATTCAGTGAGGTAAAGAATGTGGTGAATGTTATGGTGGTGATTGTTTGCGGTGATGGTGGTAGTGGCAGTGTGAAGAACGCTGGTGGTGTGGTGAATGTGGTGGTGATGGTGGTGATGTGATGTGGTGGTGGTATAGTGTGATGATTGTGGTAATGATGGTGGTGTGGTGTGATGGTTCTTGTGGTTATGTCAGGCTGTGGTGGCAGAGGTGTGGCGTGGTGGTGGTGATGGTGGTGCTTGTGAATTTTCAATATGTAGTTGTGCTTCTGTGAACTGGCAGTGAGTATAATAGCAGCAGCAGAAGGAGCATCAATAGCAGTAGTAGTAGTAGTGATGGTGGTAGTAGTGATGGTGGTGGTGGTGGTAATGAAGGAATTTAATAAGAAAAAAAAGAAAAACACGTGTTTGGACCTGTTGCCTCAGTTGTCACCACAGTAGCAGTAACTGGCGCAGTAATGTCAACTCGCTGTGCAGTCCTGCAGCCTCGCTGTGCTTCTTTCGAATGCTTTCATTCCTACAGTATGATGCTAACTCATGACCTCTGACCTAACCCAAAAATTCAGCGATCTACATCAATGACCTCTTTTGCATGTACAGCTGAAGCTCAAAATTAGTATTTTCAGTTATACCAAAATTGAATTCTACTATTAGTATTGTATGGTGGTGAAATTTGCATTACCATTGAGAGCTGTCCCTCTTAACGCCCCTCATGGAACAGTTCAGTGGGGAGATTTTTATTTTATTTTTTATTTTTTTTACTCAGTTTAGGTCGCATTTCAATCCACTGGCTGTCCATCACACACACACACACACACACACACATACACTTTTTCAGTAGTACATGAGAGTAGGATTAATAGTAACAGTGGTAATTTTACTATTACTGCTGCTGTTGTTGCAGTATTATTTGTAAGTACGTAGTAAAGTTCGGAAGGAAATAATGCAGGTGTTTTGCAAATAATGAATATTACGAGTAATAAGCAAATGACTGAAATATTGACGTTCTTGCATAACTGTGCTTCCTCGTGACGTCTGCCAAGAGTCCTTCATTCCGTTTTTCTGTCCTGTACTTCTCGCTCTCCGCGTGCTTCGATCTTCTCTCTCAGCTGCGCACCTTGCTATCTAGTACATTTTTTCCCTTCTCTGAAGTGTTCCTTGCTGTGAGTGTGTGTGTGTGTGTGTGTGTGTGTAAGACGTTTTTGTTGCGTGGTGGGTGCAGCGTGCAGGTAATGTTACGCCGCCGCCCCCCGTCGTCGCCGCCGCCGCCGCCGGTCATCAGGACAGGCTAGAGGAGCCAATCGTTGCGTAATGCAGAGGCCCGGGCGTGACGTCACGGGGTTACGATAGCCAATCAGGTGTGCGTCGAAGGGTTTCCGTGTGAGGAGTGGCAGTTTGTTTACTCTGGGCGGATCAAGTGATAGTAAACACGCCAAGAGGAAGAAGAGCGGAGACAGCCACGCTAGCTGAGGCGCTGCGCTCAGGCAAAGGAGCGGGAGCAGTGTTGGCGCGGCGGTGTTACGACGCGGCTGTCATCATACCGTAACCTGTTGTTGCCTTAAAGTGTCGTGACGGGGGGGCGCAATTAAGGTCCACACTTCAGTACCCTACAGAGACTTGTATCATGATGTCTTGCTGTGTCTTTTCGCCTCTCTCGCAGCCGTGCATTCATGTTTTTGTCACTGCATTCTTGAGTGTCAGACCAGTTAAGCCCATATTCTTAAACGTTTTGCTCGCTTATAAGGTCTATTTTTCAGAGGCCGCAGGGATGAAAAGACGTGTTCTAATAAGTGTATTTCCTCTTGATGGTGCAGAATCCTTGTTAAACTACGGCCTGTATTCAGAAAGCTTTGCTTGCTCACCACGACTATTTCCAAGGCAAACAGAGATGGTTAGCCAGGTTCTCAGAGTTTCTCCTATTAATAATGTAGAAATCTTGTTAATCTGTCACTAAAACAGTAAAACATCCTCCCTCCCCCTAAAAAAAAAAAAAAAAAAAAAAAAAAAAAAGTAGTGTCAACTACAGAGCCTTTTGAATGTACCATGTAGTAGAGATGAGGCGCAGAAGTGTTTCAAAATGTAGTCCATAAATAGGCTGTATACAGGATTTGTCATGACTTTATTTCCTGCTTTGAATAAATTAGCAGATGCAGACGAGATCATTAGACTATAGTAATCTTGTTTTCCTGACCTTTCTCTATCAGTCATCCAACTGTTAATATATTTGTTTGCAAAGCTGCACTGTATTTGTTTACGGTACAAAAAACTTTATCTCTCTTCCTATGACAAATCTGTGTGTGTGTGTGTGTGTGTGTTACAATGCGATGTTTATTTACTGGAAAGGATTTATTGAGTGATTCTTGGGAAGAATCTTGTGTTACCATCAAACTCGGACGAGTGTCTGAGAGAGTAGCCTCATGTATTCTTTCCTAATTATATCTAACATTATTGAATCAAACTTATTGTGTTCTGAATTTTAATACTATTTCATCTTATTTATCTTGAATATTATGTATATATTTATAATGTTTGCATTCACCATTCTCTATGGATTCATAAGACTATAAAAAAAAATAAAAAAAAACATGAAATCAATAAAAGCTGCACGAAGTCATCAGGCCTACATGTGACAGTCCCTGTACGAATCATACATACCTTCACCTATCATCATCATGAATATGTCTAATATATTTAAACCTCCCTTATGACCCAACACTAACAACCTGCTGATTGCTGAATCTTTTCCATTCATCTGCCAATCTATTCCTTTCTAGCAATCTACATGTGTGTGTGTGTGTGTGTGTGTGGTCCATACTCAACCAATATTAAATCAGTACCACCACACGCTTACAGGTTTGAGGAGTTTGAGTGCAGGCATGAGTGGGCGCGGGTCACTGGGTGGGGGAATGTTCACGCCGCCCACACCGCGCCGCTCACGCTCCTCTGCCTCCACGCCGCCTGCCAGGTGCGTGTCTGCGTGAGGGTTCCGAGGGAGGCATCGGGCACGTGTACTGCTCCTTTCAGACACAACAAATCTCTAACTAAACCCTGTATTATGACGTCAGGACACAACCTTATCTCTCTCTCTCTCTCTCTCTCTCTCTCTCCTGTGCATTTCTGCCAGACTTTTAACACATATCTTTGTAAATGGCATGCTGCTTAGTCATTGATTCCTGCAGAGAAATACAGATAAATTTTGCAATCAAACAGAATGAACTGACGTTTCACCTTTCATTCTTAGTTCAATCTTTCATCCTCTATTCTAGTTATTTTGAGTTTTATGTGCACTTCTTGCCCTATCAAGTGTCAGGCTCATGGCAGTTAATACATACACCCATTTCTCTTATATATTATGTTCTAGAAGTTAAAACTGTCAGATGTTATAATTTTTTTGCTTGGGTATGATGTTTGTTGTAAGAGATCTTTCCATGATTATATTCAACTCACTACTTCAGAGATTAGTTGTGTGAAGTGTGACTATAGTGTGTGTGATGCAGGAAGAGAGAGGAGAGAAGGGCGCGCCACACCACTACTATCGCCACTCCTTCACTGCCCCCGTCCACCACCTGCCAAGCCACACCTCCCACCTCTGCCATCACCACTGCTGCTGTCACCACCACCACCACCACCATCACTACTACTGCAGTACCATCAACCACAGTTACTGATGCACCTACCACTAGAACAAGCGGCTCCAGCACCAATGTTACCCACCCCACCACCACTACTACCACTGCCACCACCATCACCATCACCATCACCACTACAGCCAGTGCCACCAGCACATCCTCCTCGAGTCCTAGCCGTGGGCACTCCAGCAGCAGCCACCAACTGTCACCGTGGTCTGGCTCTGCCTCCCTGAGTTCACCCAGTGGTGGCAAAAAGAACTGCTCCTCACCTGATTCTCGCCTGGTTGTGTTGGGATACCCGGCTGTGGGAAAGTCAGGTAGTGCTGGTGATATCAGGACTTGTGCTTCCCATACATTGACACATAATGACTCACTAGGACAGTACTGCCTAGAAGCAAGTGAATACATAGGCTCATATTCTAAAACACTTTGCTCTATCTGCATAACTATTTTCCAAGGCCACAAGGATGATTAGCTGGGTTCTCAAGAGTATTTTTTCCATTAATAATGTAGAAGTCTTGTTAATTTGTTACTAGAATCTTAGAAATACTCTTAAATCCTGTGTAGCTTCATTTAGAGCCTTTGAAAGTAGTCGAGGTTAGGTGCAGAAATGTTTAAGAACACAGGCCATAGACACATTACTGTACACAGTCAATGTATTGCAGCACTAGTGGTTCGATTCCTGACGGGTCGTTTCATCTGGGAGTATGACCCAACACTGGAGGCTGCATATCGTCACCACACCATGGTGGATGACGAGGTAGCTGTCATGGACATCCTGGACACGGCTGGCCAGGTGAGGCACACACAGGTCATGAGGCAGGATGGAGTAGGGAAGCCCTTCATTAGGGTGTGAATTACAGAGAAATCATGATATCATTATATATCAAATAGAAATTTCTTGAACTTTTAAGATGTTTATGTAACACTTTCATGCAGCATATCATTATGTCATGGCCTGAGACTGAAAGGGATATTTGATGGGAAAAATTGCTGTGTTGCCTTGGTGAGGTATAGTACATATACCTCTGCAATCCTTGACAAGGGCCATATGTTCCTCTTTTTTAGTGGTGTATGAAGCTTTCATTAACCAGCATAAATCAACAGCAGTTCATCCTTCTCAGGGTGATGGACCAGTGAGGGAAGGTCTGGCTCGCTGGGGTGAAGGCTTCCTCCTCGTGTTCAGTGTGACAGACCGTGCAAGTTTCTCCTTTCTGCAGCCCTTGCATGCAGCACTTGCCACAGCCAGGACAACGCCCAACTTCCCCTGTGTCGTGGTGGCCAACAAGACTGACCTAGGTGTGTATCTACTTGGTTTTAGCATGAAGAGCCTAACCTATACATTCATATAGGTCTGTCCTTGTATCCATTTTTGATGTCCATGCTTTACCTTTATTACTTCTACTCATCTTTATGTATTTCTGTGCTGGAAGCTGTTGTTACCTATACCACTGAAGTCTTCCATTTCTTAATTTTCTGGTTATCTCAAATATCCAGCCTTGCTGTCCTTATAATAGATCTACCTATTTTTTTCCTGTCCTTTTCCTGTGTTTCATGTGCATTGATGACAAATCACGTCTGAATGTGCCGTTGCAGGTCACATCACCTCTGTTAGTGAGGCTGAGGCAGTGAGTCTGGCTGGGGAACTTGGTGCCTCTTTGTTCTTTACGTCTGCCAGTGATGGGGGTCCCTCCATCCAGGCTGCCTTCACGGAGCTCCACCGAGATGTGGTCAGGCGTCGCTGGACCCGCCGCCGCCGCTCCTCTGCCAAGACCGTCATCGAGGGATTCTACAAGATGTTCTCGCGATGACACGGTGAGGTGGAGACTTGAATTCCAGAGCCAACCTCCACAGCCTGTTGTTACCATTGGGCACCACACATACACATACATTATGAGGGTTAAGAACAGAGAGGGTTACACATATCTTCAGAGAGATCATGATAACATTATCATAAAGTTTAATAAGAGGCACAATAATTCAAGGAAGGAGAGTGGAACAAGTTAGCAATGAATTTCCAGCAAAGTGTGAGTAAAGTTCAGTCTTATAAATAGAAGGGGTGGTACTGTGTGGATGAAATATAAGTCAGAGATGGAGAATTGTCTGAGACATATTTGGTTAAATCACAGTAGCTGGGGAGTTAGATCTATTAAGATTTTCAGATATGGGGCATGGTGGAATGTGGTGAATGAGCCGCCTCTCTGTCCTGGACGCCATCAGAGCAAGCAATTGAACGCTGATAGTCAGAATCTCTAATAATAATGAAGCATTTTCACCAATGAGGCCATGCCAAATTTCCAGTGTCTACTACATAATTTCACATAAGATTTTACATATTGGCTTTGCTTGGCTTTAGCTGATAAGGGACAATTCAATCCCGAATAACAGTTTTTTATTTATTTATTTTATTTCTTACCTCATGTATACCATGTTTCCTGATGTCAATGTTTTGTTAACATTCTACTTGACATATCATTTAATAGTATGTTGTACAAATAGGAGTTAAGAACATATCATTTAATAGTATGTTGTACTAATAGGAGTTAAGAAGTTATTAAGCTACAGCTCTGCTCCATGGCCAGGATGAAAATTAATACAGTAGAATCCCATTTAACTGTTCTCTAAACATCTGAAAATGTGGACACGTTGTGAGGAGCAGAGAGGGTGGAGCTTTTCAGCCCCAATCCTTCACCAGGCAGCCACCAACACAGTTCACAAGAGAACTCATTTGCTCATCACACACACACACACACACACACACACACACACACACACACACAGTCTTGGCTGCCCTGTGGTGCTGTCATGGTATGTTCTTTGGTGTAGAAGTACACCCAACAAGAATTTACTATTATTCTTCAAACTAGGTTATTTATATATCTGTATGGAAAACTTATAATTTTTTTATATCAGAATTCTTGTATTGATCTTAATTATTCTCCCCTTATTAGATTTAGTTAAATGTGATTCTACTGTAGAGGTGTAGTGCAATATTTTCATTAACAGGTCAAAGTAAATCACAACAGATGAATATGTTTCAGAATTTTTCCTATAAGTGAAATATAAAAGTGAACATTGCCAGGCACTACAAGCAAGAATCACAACTGCAAACTCACAAACTTCTTAAAATTCTTCCACTTATATTTTTCTGCAATTCCAAAGCAAGTGTAACATTTTCAAAAATCCAAATCACATCCGGAAAACTGGAATTTGCAGTTTGCTGAAGTGACTGTGTGATTGCATCAGTGCCCAGCTTGTATTGAGAATAAAATATTATGACTACAAGTTATTTTAAAGGTTCTAAAAATTTACAAAAGGACTAGACAAAGACTAAAAATCAAGTTTGCCTTCTCTTTCTTATGAAAATGTTTAGTACATCGAAAAAACATGAAACATAAGGGTGATGATATCTAGATATCAGTGTGACATTCTCATAAAGAGGATAAGCTGAGACAAGACACCCAGATGTGCTCACAGTAACATCTTTGCCTCTAGGGAATGCCTGAGGCTGTGACTGAATTTGTGAGTGTAGGCTTCTTGTCTCTGCTATCCCTCTTCATGTGGTGTGGAAAACCATTCCTGTACAAAGCTTATATAAAAGACAAAGAAAACTAAAACTGAAAGAAAACTAATGTAGGCATAGATCTAAGATTAGCACATGGACCCACCAAGTAAAAAGGCACTCATGTGTTTGCTGTGTAGTGTTTACAGATAGTGTGTAAGATTACTGAGCCACCAGATGAGAAGCACCTCTTTCCTTTTTTGTAATGTTTGCACATTGCATGAGTCAGCATTTTTAACAAAATGATTCCACAAGTCTTGCTTTCTATAGTCTGTTAACCAAGACATGTATTCTACTCATACACCTGCCACATGAAAACAAGTGCCTTTCAAAGGACAGTCCAAATCACCCTGTGTGGGCCATGTGTAGGTGGGCAGTTGGAGAGGACACATCCTCTGAGGGAAGGTGAAGGATGTCTGCTAGTCAATGATGGCCACGGCCTCCTGGTTGGAGCTGGTGCTTGCCAGTGTCCTGCTGAGCTCAGCCAGGCTGGCTGCCAAGTCGCTGGCACCCCCAGCCAACTGCAAAAGAGTCAGGAGCTGCAGCAGCACACAGCACCAAGGGTTAGTAAAGGGAAATACAGCACACAACATGCAGCAAAGAAGCTCAGAGATATGAAATGGTCAGTCATCTAAAGCATGCTATGTATTTGGGCTGAATCCCCTGTACTTAATGGCCTTTAGTGCATGTCCATGGATTAATTTTTTCTGATGTTTCCAAATAACAAATACATTGAAACAATATGAACCACTGCAGTCTGAGCTTGCTATTGTACAACAGTGGGGACCAAGTTTACCCCATTTTCTTTTCCTTATTTGCAATGCACAATAGATTATAACAGAAAGGTTCTGGAGATGTGCATTAATATATCCATATGGCAGTGAACAGTACTATGGTGATGCCCAGGGGGTGTGTGTTAGTGCAATGGCCTCTCACAACAAAGGGCTGAGACTTGAATCCTGTCCTGGACAGAGGCAGACCCTTCAATTTGAAAAGGACTACCACCAAGGTACTACAAGCCACTGGCTGGTATCTGGCCCAGTGCTTTTCTCCTTAACCACTGTTGGGTGGAAGCTTTTTCTGCAGTAAAATCATACTGGATGATGAGTATAAAGTTACTTTACATCACAGTTAACTTCCAATAGATATACAAGTACATTTAAATTTATGGCAAATTTGGACTGTTTTCTGATTTCAAGTGCAACTCACACAAGATTCATTTTTACTATTTTTCACAATGAATTCATATCACTTATAACATTTCATTGTAAGCACCAATCTTACAATTAAAAATTTCACTTTAGCTTGCAACAAAGCCATAGTGATTCAGAGTCCTGGCCACAGGTATTCTTCACTGTTGTACTGGGGATCCATCACAAGTAACAAATCCAGCAATAGTAAGCATTCAATGCAGCTCCACAATAAACCAAGAAAACATTTAATAAATTAGTAAGCATGCAATGTAACCATTACACAACTCCAAAAATATCAATGAGTTTTTGTCTTGGTCTACAGAATTTAGTGGTTAGTATCTACTATGTACAGAAGATTACAACTAAAAAACAACAATAGCAACCTATGTAAAGGTAAATATTTATTAATGATTTTTGTACCACTGGCTGATTGACCCAAGAAACTACATCCCTCTCTGACTAGCATGGTAAACAAGAGTGTGAGTGCTCCAACCCATGGTAAAAACAACACTACAGAGGTAAAGTTAATCCTTATTCAGGTCTGTGATGCACTGCTTGATAGTCACTACAGAGAAATAGAGTAGTACCAGTACCACCTCAGTTGATGAAGGCAACAGTAACATTTTTAGGTAACTGGAAATTATTCTTCAAGAGCAATTTGTGTTCCTGTTGTCTGGTGTTGGAGGGAAATGGTGTGATGATGATTAAGGCAACTGATGCCTTCTTGTCTACACAGCCAACCTCATTCAATTATTATGTACAGATAATTCTCAAGCCTGACTACAGAAGATAAACTAAACTTATGCTTCCTTGTCTACACATCCAACCTCAATCAGTTATTATATACAGATGATTCCTAAGACTGACCTCAGCACAGCCTGGTGAGCAGCTTTATTATACAACTCATGCAAGGCCAAAACCTACGTTCTTAATATATTTATAACAAAACATATTTAACCCTTTCACTGCAATATGCTACAATTCAATGCATTAAAAGTAATGTATGAAATCTTTATAAACAGCAACAAAAAAGAAGGGGATAAAAGAGAATAGCTTTTGCAACTTCTTGGCAGTACAATGCTTAGAGATGGCTGTAGAACAAGCTAAGATGTCTCTGAATGTTTAATAATCAAGGGAAGATGCATCAAATACCAGTGAAAGAGTTAAAGGATGAAGCTTTACACTATATTGTGCACGTTTACTTCAAAAGAACACATGGTCCTCATTTTATTATCTGAAAAGAAATAAAAATGAAAATAAAAAAGCTACTGATGCAGAGTGAGGATTACCTGAGAAGCAATGTTCCTGACACTCTGGGAAGCATCCTTCAGCATCTTCTTGATGGTCTCTTCGTCAATATCAATGTTGAGTCCTGCATCCTCCCGTTTCACACACACACTGTGATCAATGGCGTCCAGGTCCCCAGTGGAGATGCCCATGTCATTTAGCGCCTTCCTCTTCTGCAGAACAAGGCAAGATAAAACATCCACATCTCAACTGTCACTCCTCCTACACAGAGTAAAGACATTCCTGCAAGAGCAGTTCCCCTACACAGTACAGAGACATTCCTGCAGGATCTATTAGTCTGGTCTAGCTTTCCTACACAACTAAATAAACATACATCATCAACTGACACTTCTCTTAAAAAGTAGAGACATTCCTGCAAGGTCAGTTTGGTCTAGGTTTCATAGTGCTAAATGTCTTAAACACATCCCCTGCCTTTTCTCTCACTCTCTTTGTTGCCCTAGACCAGTGCCTCTCTTAAATGAAAATAAATAAATAAAAATAATAAATAACTGATTAAACCAACAGGACTTTTACTTCAGAAATGATCTCATTGCTGAGGGATGGGGAGCGGGCAAGGATGGCCGTGGACTTGCGGTGCAGGAAATTGGCAAACTTCTGACACTCAAACACCACAGCGTAGTTGTCATAGTCAATGTCCACCACTCTGTAGTCTGCCTTGCCTGCCAGGTCTGAAACACAAGGATGCTCAGTCTCTTGAGCTCTAGTAGATGATCAAAGAGGTAGGGGGGGCCACTTCACCCTCTCCCCTCCCAATACTTACTGAGGGACTACTTCACCCCCCCCTTCACATCCTCCTAATACCACTTCACCCTCTCCCCTCCCAATATCTACTCAGGGATCACCCTCTCCCCTCCCAATATCTACTCAGGGATCACTTCACCCTCCCAGTACCACTTCACCCTCTCCCCTCCCAATACCTACTGAGGGGCCACTTCACCCTCATGGCAGCTGGGTTGTCTAAGTCTGGCATGTCCAGCTTGGCGGTGTAGGAGTTGGTGTGCTCAATGCTGAGGGAGTCGAGCACTAGAAGTTGACGGGACTTGGTGGCACGGAGCTGAGTGGGCGACGCGCGGGAGTAGTTCATGGTGAGGCAGGAGGAGGTGGTGTCTGTCTGCTGGATGACGTACCACAGCCCCAGGAACTGTTGTCATGGAGAGAGGCAAAGGTTGGCATTAGTGCATATGGAGTGTGTGTGTGTGTGTGTGTGTGTGTGTGTGTGTGTGTGGGTGTAGGGAAGAATACTGTACAAGCCAGTCAGAATGAAATACTGTATGGTGCAGTTTTGTACAGAAGGCATATCAGATTTCCCAGCACCCTATATCATATACACATTAAAAGGAAGTCAAGTGCACTGGATTTCTGCTCCTACCAAGATACCAGTATTTCCCTTGCATCCCATATCAAACCTCTGGCAAGTGGCCACAGGTACAAAATGCAAGAAGAAAAGTCCCTAAAGCTTTCAGTTAGGTGCAGGGTGTGCTATCCCTACAACAAACAATCAAGTTTTACAAGATTTATTTTGAAAACTCGTCCACATTTTCCTTGCTGGGCTGTACTGCAAGAGAAGTCATCCCTTCCTTCAGGCCAACCTCACCTTGTCTACATCCAGATCTGGGAAGGTCTTTATAGAAGGACAGGAACCCCAGCCCCAGTCATGGCCTGCCGCCGTCGACACCACCATTACCATCATCACTGCCACACCCACTACCTTCATCCTGTCGGCACAAAAGATGTAAGCATTATTCCATATCTCTTTAAGGTGAAGGGAATCATCAGTGCTGACCTTGGGCACACAGCACACAGACATGGTGGCATTATCATTAATTATCTTGCTGGCATGCTAATTAATTCTTAATTCCCGATCAGCCAGCAGGAACAGCATCCACATCCTTGATGACTGCACCTGAGAACAAATCAGGAAATCTCACATTGTCAGGGGGTAATTTGATTAAATCCACTGCATGATCAGTTTTTACTAAAAGTACACAACTGGTAACATAATGTACATACAGGTTAAGAGCAATTAGGTAAGAACACACACACACACACACACACACACACCGCGTTGAGTAGTGGTTAGCACGCTCGGCTCACAACCAAGCAGGCCTGAAGAAGGCCCGGGTTCGAATCCCGGGCGCGGCGAGGCAAATGGGGGAGCCTCTTAATGTGTAGCCCCTGTTCACCTAGCAGCAAGTAGGTACGGGATATAAGCCGAGAGGTTGTAACCTCTTTGTCCCGGTGTGTGGTGTGTAAGTGGTCTCAGTCCTACCCAAATATCGGTCACTATGAGCTCTGAGCTCTTTCCATAGGCCGTAGGGGAACGGCTGGCTGGGTGACCAGCAGACGATCGTAGGTGAATCACATACACTCTCCCTTCTCAGTGGCTTTGGATGTCTCTTTGTGCAATGTGCATCAACAACTACTGCCACAAGTCTCACATGCTTTGCAAATGTTGACATTAGTGGTATAAACATCCTGAAATCAAGTCTTTTGAAATACCGAAGTGGCTGAAATCAACAGCAAACAGATTTACAAAGCTGGCTTCCGTCCACTCCACACTGACGCACGGTGCACGTGTGTCATACGTATTACGTAGAGGGGTGGGGAAGGCTGTCGTGGTGGTGGCTCAGGCTGTTTACCACTCAACTACCGTCATCATTGTGTGGCGAGTAAAATTAAATTTCTGCCATTCTGAACACCGCCTTCAAACACAACTGAAGCAAGCAAGTTCAGTGTAAATATCTTGCGTGCTCAAGCAACTTGCTGCCTAGTTGTTCAAGAGCTTCTACGCAGGCCAGACCTACCAAGCCAGGATCTCATGGCAACAAGATCAACGGGACAAGTCACACGTTCCAGGAAGAAAAATTATACGACTCTTAGGAAGGGATACGTACAGGAGAGGAAGTGGTCGTGCCCCTCTGTGTGGCATCCGGGCAGTGGTGCGTCATGGCCGCACCCTAGGTCCCGAGATTCATCCAAAGTCTTGACTCATCCACGTATATATTGCAATGTGACAACGCACCGCGACGCGAGGCGGTGCGTCACGGCTAATAGCTGAGCTAGGAGGGAACACCTTCAAGGGACGGACACAGATACAAGGCCACGCTACCTCGCTCATCACTAAACCATGAACGCTCCCTCACAACTTCCCAGAATCCCGTGCAGCTCTTCAAGACTGTACTTGGTAGAATCACCTGAAGCAGCACTGTTCCCGGAAGCAGCGCACAGCGAGGGACTTCAAGCGAGACAAGTCCACCCTGCCATAAGCACCATTCATTCCTCTTTCCCTTTGTCCACACCACACCGCATGTCATGGATGCAAATAAATGAGCAACAAAAACAATAAAATGGAAAAATAAAACAATTACTTTGGTGCAACACGTCATCGAGGAAAACTTCTGCCCTGCTGCCGCGCTGCCCGCCTCATTTCCATTTGTTTCTGTACCAAAAAACAAATATGAATATAATTTATATAATTATGTTTGTTATGTGTTTTCATTCTATTCATTACATATCCTTATATTTTATATTATTTATTTACTTGTTTATATATAGCTACAGGCATCATCTCAACAAATATAAAATCGTCGTGTGCTTCACACTATCACCGAGTATAGAAACACTTTCTGACATGTCTAAAGATGTTTTTTTTCTCTGTACATGGGATCACCAATAATACTCTACATACAGGGTGATGAGAAAGCCCACAGGTTCAGTGTTTCTAGCGCAGCATGGCTTCATCATCTAAGAGACCGTACAATGGTATAGTGAGGAATGCCGCACAAGACTACGTACTATAATACTTTTCCTAACGCTTGTTTAGGGTTTTGCAGTGTTATGGAAGAGTGCATTCATTCATGGGTGTCAAACTGTCACGGAGTCCTGCACCGATACATGACAACACAATGAAGCTGTCAGAATTCCTCAGACGCCGAGCTCCGTCAGTGCAACTCACTTTAATTGCCAGTACCCACGCGAACAACTTCTCCTCAACCTATACCCAGAGAGTGGTGGTCAGATGATAGATAATACAATAATTGTATACATTTGCTAATGGGAACCACTAGCCTATTCATATTCAATGTCACCGGAACATTTCCATTAACCCCTACTGACAACAATCACTGTCAATTAGTGAGCACAATACCCGAATCATTATGTCTTGTCCACACAACGGAGGCTGTTGACGCCACCACCATTCAGTAAGTGCTTGCCAGCCTCAGCCTGCAACCAGTCACTTCACAAACACGTGTTCTTGAACGACTCTATGACGCTGCATTATTGACTATCTTCCTGTTGTATGACATATGTTCGCCTATACAAGCAAACTTTATACCGCTCGGTGAAAAAGGAGTTTCATATTTGGATGCATTACTCACCCGCATGACTGAATCATTCCTCATCCACCCCACCCCTCCTACCGCCCAGCCACCCAGCACAGCCTCGCTCTCCTCCATCCTCATCTCCACGCCGACGCTCCTCTGTCCCCAAGCGTCCTTCAGTCACCTGTTCCGTGACACACACTTCCTCCTTCATTTCTGTAATCCTTAGTGTTATCTCCACGAGTCGCTGCCAAACAATGCCTCCCTCCTGCAGCTGTATATCGGCTATGTCACCCTCCAGCCTCTTCACCCACCCACCAGCCCACTGCCAACAATCACGCCACAAAACACGCACCCACAGTCCATGACCCGCGCAAAAACGTCCCAGAATGGCCATCCATCAGCCGCATGCTGGGCAAGGCTGATGAGGCCTTATTGTCACTGCTGCCTGGCGCCCACCGCCGGCCCCACCAGGAGTGAGTCATCACACTGTTTGCCGCTGTCCCACAGGATGCGTGATGAGTTCCGCCATGACGTAATACGGAGCCTTGATTATGGGGTCTAGACAATAATGCGCCAGTGTTCTGTCCACCTTCATGACTCTAGCGCTCCAATTACGGCTGGTTATGAATACCTTCCATGACTGAGCGGTACAAAGAAAAATCTAACTGCTTTCATGCAAAGTTCCTTCCCTCGCTGTTCGGTTAATCTCAGTAGTCATCCGGAGCCGCCAGCGGTCAATGCTCTCTTTCACTGGATATCTCTTATTACTGTTAACTCCAGACTTTCACCAGAGGCGCTGCCTGCCCAGGCAGGGGGTGGGGTACTTCTCCCAGCTCATCCCCTGGCTGCGGCCTAGAGGTACTGAACGGTGCGAGTAACCAGTTACAACTCACCAATCTGACCTGCGTGCGCCTCATGTGCCAAGCGTCTGCAGGACGAGTGACAAAGTTGTACTACTCCCATCACACCAGCGTGAGAGCTCCAGTACAGACTTTTCATCATTCTACTACATATATCTATTACTCGGAGACCACACTTGACATGTGATGGCAAGATAACGAATGCAGCAGGTGAACGGCGCAGGAATGGCAGAATACACAGCTCCTTAACCACATAATAATCAGGATAGGGAATCTATTCCAAACCTGACTTCCATTGACAACAAAGAGTTGTCGTGTGTGTGTGTGTGTGTGTGTGTGTGTGTGTATTTCATTCATCACTTGCATATAGTAAATTTGTCAAGCTGCGACGCAAGCCGGGAAAATTGGTGATAGGTTATTACTAGCTGGAATGAAGAGGATTTGACGTGGTGTGGTGCTGAGTAAGGTGTGGCTACAACAACAACGACAACAACAACAACAACAATAATAATAATAATAATAATAATAATAATAATATAACAATAATTATATAATAATATAATAATAAGTGTTCCAATAGTTATGCGAGTCATGAGTTCTCCTTGCTTAAGTTTTCTTTAAACACACACACACACACACACACACATACACACACACACAGTTCGGAATCCTAACAAGTGTCAATCTTAACCTTGTCTTTCGTGACACATCAAGTACAAGACTATCATCGGTAGACTTAGTACAATCTACCTAACAATGTGTTCATGATCGTTACTGTATTAATACCATTATTATTATTATTATTATTATTATTATTATTATTATTATTATTATTATTATTAGTTATTATTATTATTATAATCATTATTATCATCACCACTAGTATCACAACCAGTGCTACAACTATTGTAACGCTACGTCTTCTATTACTAATAACTTGCAATGGAAACTAAAAAAAAGATAGGAAATAAAATATCTTAAAATAATAACTTAACACACGAGTTTCAGGAACATATTCAACTAACAACAATTACTGCTACTTTACTACTACTACCCCCATCACCACCACCACCACTACTACTACTACTACTACTGCTACTACTACTACTACTATTACAGCTATTACAACAACGACGGGGATTAATACAAAATACACACAATTCAATGAGACACCTTCAACAACAACAACAACAAAAACAACAACAGCAACAATTACTACTACTACTAATACGAGGATCACGAATTTCACTGACTACTACACACATAATATTGTTGCACGCAGGTTTCATCAGGAATCTCTAATTCAAACCACGCGATGGATTCTATATGCGGATGATATGTTTATCCGTTACTCATGACCAGTGACCTCCAACCACGCCACACCCGCACCTCGCTCTGACCTGACTCTACAGCCGCACCCATACACACACCACAACAACGCACTTTACCCGGGCAGCGTTACCGTAAATCAGCCGCGTATGGTCACCAGAAGAGCATAAAAACATCTTAATCTGAACTCACTTTCAATCGCTGGATTCGAGAGGAAATTTCACTGCAGGGAGAGAGCGGCGGCACACTTCCTTCCTCTACCGCTGCTCGATGGTCACTGAGTTCACTTGCTGGTGCTGCTGTCTTGGGATTCGGAATTTCAGCGAACTGACAACTGCTGTGTGGTGTGGACGGCCGGATGGACGTAGTGGGAACTGGCAGGCTACAGGGAGAGGGCAAGGGAGGTGGGGGTGGAGGCTGTGAGAGCAGTGGTGGTGGTGGTGGGTGGATGGGCGGAGGATGTATTAAGTCCTCCCATCCACCCTTCCCCCCACAACTCTCTCTCTCTCTCTCTCTCTCTCTCTCTCTCTCTCGTGACCAGTGTCCTGCAACGCACTTGGGCCTCATCACATCCTATATACTGCAGCCCATTAGAGGAGCTTCTTGGTCAGCCTTGCATACGTATACTGCCCACCCGTGTCCCTTGTCCCTTGTCACGGTGACAATCCACCCGCCAGTTTTGTTACGTGGTGTTCTGTCAGGCTACTGCTGCGGTGAGAGAGAGAGAGAGAGAGAGAGAGAGAGAGAGAGAGAGAGAGAGAGAGAGAGAGAGAGAGAGAGAGAGAGAATTTTATGAAGGGTTAACCATTAAACTCAACGCAATACTCTGAGTACACAAGTCCCCCACCCACTCCCTTACACAGGCCATCAATAACATAGTGACATCGACAGCACCCTCCACACAGCCTCCACTACTCCCTCCTAACATCACCGGACGTCCCAGTTTGTCTGGAGGCTGCGGCAGCGCTTATCATTAGGACAACTAAAGGGCCGTGAGGTGCTTGGCGGGGCCTGTGATGTGCGCTACGCGGTGAGGGCAGTCAAGGTAGTCAGCCGCTTAAGCACGGGACGCAGTGCCTTTACCGCCAGCCAACACAGGCAAGCATATTGGATTGAGTCACAGTAGTAGTTTTTCCGTCCCATAATCATGTACATACGTAACTCTTTTATCTTTCACGTTTATCTCTTGCACATTTACTTCAAGTATAATCTATATCTATCTATATCTATCTATCTATCTATCTATCTATCTATCTATCTATCTATCTATATATATATATATATATATATATATATATATATATATATATATATATATATATATATATATATATATATATATATATGCCAAGGGTAAGAAAACTGCAATAAAAAAAAAAGCCCACTAAGGTGTCGGTCCCCGAACAGAGACGAAAGCGTTAGTCAAAAATTACTGGATTAGTTTCTTGAAACCTCCCTCTTGAAAGATTTCAGATCATAGGAAGGTGGAAATATAGAAGTAGGCAGGGAGTTCCAGAGTTTACTAGATAAAGGAATAAATGATTGAGAATACTAGTTAACTTTTGCATTAGAAAGGTGGACAGAATGGGGGTGAGAGAAAGGAGAAAGATGAAATGTGAAATTTCCTGTTTATATTATAAGTAAAGGACAGACCGAGGATGTTCAGTATAGAAGAGGGGGGACAGTCGAGTGTCATTGAAGAAGAGGGGATAGTTGTCTGGAAAGATGTGTCGAGTTGATAGATGAAGGGATTGAGTTTTTGAGGCATTGAACAAAATTCTAAGTTTGCTCTGTCCCAGTCAGAAATTTTAGAGAGATCAGAAGTCAGGCGTTTTGTGCTTCCCTGCATAAACTGTTTACTTCCTGAAGGGTTAGACGTCTACTAAAAGACGTGGAAAAGTACAGGCTGGTATCATCAACGTATGAGTGGATATGACAAGAGGTTTGCTTTAGAAGATTATTGTTGAATAATAGGAAGAGAGTGGGTGACAGGACAGAACCCTGAGGAACAGTGACCGTTTACTACAGCAGCAACAGAACGGTCAGAAAGGAAACTTGAAATGAAATTAGAGAAGATAGAAGCCGTAGGAGGGTAGTTTGGAAATCAAAGCTTTGGGCCAGATTTCATCAAAACCTTTTGACATTTCTAAGACAACAGAAAAAGTTTCACCAAAATTTCTAAAAGAGGATGACCAAGACTCAGTAAGGAAAGCTAGATCACCAGTGGAGTGGCCTCGACGGAATCCATACTGGGGATCAAATAGAAGGTTGTGAAGTGATGAAGAATCTTCCTGTTGGGGATAGATAAAAAAAAAAAAAACTTTAGATATGCAGGAAATTAAAGCAATAGGAAGGTAGTTTGAGGGATTAAAACGGTCACCCTTTTTAGGAACAGGTTGAATGAAGGCAAACTTCCGGCAAGAAAGGAAGGTAGATTTTGATAGACAGAATTGAAAGAGTTTGACAAGGCAAGGTGCAAGCATGGAGGTACGGTTTCGGAGAACAATGGGAAGGACTCCATCAGGTCCATAAGCCTTCCGAGGGTTTAGGCCAGCGAGGGCATGGAAAACATCACTGCGGAGGATTTTAATGGGCAGTATGAAGTAGTCAGAGGGTGGAGGAGGGGGAGGAACAAGTCCTGAATCATCCAAGATAGGGTTTTTAGCAAAGGTTTGAGCGAAGAATTCAGCTTTAGAAATAGACGAAATGGCAGTGGTGCCATCAGGTTGAAATAAAGGAGGGAAAGATGAAGCAAAGTTATTGGAGATGTTTTTGGCTAGGTGCCAAAAGCCACGAGGGGAGTTAGATCAACAAGACTTAGCAATAAGATTTTCACCTTTATGTTTTGTAAATTATCTAAGCTTGTGGAGAAATGATCATCAGTATTTTGCACAAAGAGAATGTTCATTTCTAAGAGAGCAAAATGAATAATTACTATCAACCCAAGCTGCTTGAAATGAATGAAACAGTGAGCGTTGCGTCGTGACTGTCCTGCGACTTGTGGCCTGTGATACGTCGGGAGGCTGTACAAGATGCTATAACTTCCGCTGTGTTGATTGGGGCAATCATACCAGCACGCAACAACCAATTTCACGGAAACCGTTTATCCAATTGACAAAATGCTCCCTCATACGTGTGTGTGTGTGTGTGTGTGTGTGTGATAGGGGGAGAGAATGTCGTATGCAAAAGTGTCCGTCTGTGCGGAAGTGTACCTTGTGCTCCACACCCTTTGTTCAAACTCGTGTATGAAAGGGTTTATGGAGTTGATATCCCAACCAGAGCAAGCACGATTATCAATTGTCATTATGAATATATTCATCGGTAGTCTTATAATATGTTATTTATCAAATATTTGAAACCTCTGAGTCGTTGCGTGCTGGTGTGATTGCCCCAATAAACACTTTTGCACACGACAAGGGGAACCAGGAGGCATGCAAGGCAATGATTTCAGCGCTCTGGTAATTCAGTCAACAGTATGAGTCTTTCTGAGTCAACACTTGCCGCAGCTCCGGACACTGGCGGACAGCAGCAGCCTTCGGAGTCGTGACTGAACCGCTGGGGGCGCCTACCTCCTACCTGATGCAGTTAGCAAGATCAGAAGAGCAGTTAGCATGAAAATAGCAGTAGAAGACAGCTAGAGATGCAACATTGCGGGGATGAAAGAGAGGATGAAGACAGTCAGTTAGAAGAGAGGAGTTGATGAGACGAAAAGCTTTTGATTCCACCTTGTGGAGATTTTCAGTAAAAAAATAGCGGAGAACTGGGGGCTATGGAAATAGCTTTAGCATACTTATTTCGGGACAGACTTTATTTCTGTGTACAATAAATGTCTTTTAAAAATCGTGACCAACGCAATATAGGAATCAGCAGTGTTATTGATAAGTTAACCTAAACATACCCTAATTTAGCCCTCAAATGGAAACGCTAGTATTATTTCAATATTATTCGAGTAACTTTCAAGTAAGGATGAAAAGAGAGCCAGGCAGGCACCTGGGAAGATTCTGGCAGTGGTGCTGTGATGTGCTGGTGGCTACAACAGCCGGGAAGGAATTAATGTAGCTCGCTGGGAAAACTGGGAATGGGAAAAATCCTTCGGTTTATCGCTTAAATAGTAAATGGTTGTACAATATGTAGGCACCTCAGGAAACATTACTCATGATCGTCGGATCTAGATTTTAGAAATGTGTATACGTCTAATAGACTTCCACTCTGATATAGTCTCATTACAGGTCCAGCCAGATATATTATTCAGGTGGCAAAACGTCCCCACCATTACAATATTCAAGTCAGATCACTAAACAACAAGTCATTGCATATAGCGAGAAACGGCCCTGCTACGGAGCGAATTGACATTAATCCCTCCTTGCTGATGACGTGTTGTTTACATCAGACAGCTGTCGCTGTGCCGGGCTGGTGGTAGGTAGTGCGTTGACTCAGGAGCTTAACTATACTGACGTTCAACACGTGATTATGGTGTATTTTGTCAGTAGTGTGCGGCTATGATCCACTTGTATTGTAACTTCAGATTAAGTATTGATGGTTATTTAGGTCAGTTGTGGAGATTCTGAGTGAGGCGTGACAGCACTTTTGAACACACAGGAGGTGCAGTAGTGTGAAGCGGCATGACCTGAGCCCGGGTGGTACTGCTCTGCAAATGTGAGAAAGCGGCCACAGGTGAGACTCCATCAAGTGGTGCTGTGTGTTCTGTCCACTCACTTGTGATGTAAATACTGTGCAGCAATACCGCCACGTATGTGCGACACTGAGCACATACTTTGCCTTGGATCTTGATGGACAGTATTTGCTGTTTGGTTGTATTGCACACTGGGAGTCAAGCAAGCGGCACTCTGAAGTTGTGGGGCACGATAGTTGGCCCTGTGAGGTAAAGTAACACTTTATGTACTGTTCTGATGTATAGTGACACACTGGGTTGCATTCTGAGGTATGGTGATGCATTGGATGGCATTCTGAGGTATAGTGACACAGTGGATGGCATTCTGAGGTAAAATGACATATTGGGTGGCACACTGAGGTAAAGTGACATATTGAGTGACACTCTGAGGTACAGTGATGCACCAGATGGTAGTTTGGGATACAGTGATAGCCCATGTGGCACTGTTGGGTATGGTGACACAGTGGCAGCACACTATGTAGAGTATAGTGGTGGGATGTTCAAAGGAGTAACACTGCTGCAGGTGTGGCCTACATTGTAATGGAAGTGTATTGCAAGTCAGTTGTGTAACTGTAGGCTTGACACCCTGCAGAAGACTATAATACTCATGTTGTACAGATTTCTATATACTTATGCATGGGGTTTCCTCCTTGTGAGTGAGTGTTTGGAGATAAGTGAAGCATGGGTGTGTTGCAGAAGCACCATGGGAGCAGCATCTGCCATCGTGCTGGTGTTTGTCGGGTGTTGCACCAATGTGGTGTTCCTGGAGCTTCTGGTCAAGTGAGTACTGTCATCTATCACATATTAATTCTGTTTTTATCATTTTGTCACCTCACATCCTCTGGGACTGGAATGGCTATGGCAGAAGTACCTCATTCCCTATTCAAACTCTTCTGTCCTGTTTGTTCTCATATTAAACAGATTTTTGTTCTTTTTATGTAAGGTTTTGACATATGGCAACAAAGAAAAAAAAAAGACCCACTGCAGGTGCCAGTCCCTAAGGAATATAGTCAGAAAAGTATTATAAAAATTTGAGGAGTTTCTTGAAATCTACAGTATAATTAAGATAAGAAATTAATATATATTTGAGATTAACTAAGCTAACATTCTGCAGGGAGGAGCCAGGCAGTGGGAACATCATCACCTGTGCCCAGTTTGTCTTCATTGCTCTTCATGGCTTCCTGTTCACCACACAGCTTGGCACCAAGAAGAATGTTGTCCCCATCAGGTGTGCTCAGCTAGCAAGGAATTGGTTTTTAAATAGAGTGGTAAATGAGTGAAATGGATTTAGTAATCAGGTTCTTAGTGCTGAGTCATTAGGGAGCTTTAGAAATATGTAGATTAGACAAATTAATGGATGAGGATGATAGGTACCTAGGTACTAAGATTTTTGATACAGGGACTGCCTGATGGCTTCTTGCAGCTTCCCTAGTTGTCTTATGTTTTTATGTTCTAATACCACCACTGTTCACTGCCAACGCCATTCACAGGGACTACATGGTGCTGGTGGTGCTGTTCTTTGTGGTCAACGTTTGCAACAATCTGGCATTTGCATTCAACATCTCCATGCCACTCCATATGATATTCCGCAGTGTGAGTCATCAGGGATAAGGAGGAGGACAACAGGGGAGATGGATAGGACAGAAGGGATAAGGTGCAGGAGGAGGACCATGAAGGGAAGGATGGACCAGAGGGAATAAGATGCAGGAGAAGGAGGAGGAGGAGGAGGGAAGCTTGGGACTAAGGGAATAAGGTACAGGGAAAAGGAAAGGAGTAGGAGGGGAAGGATGGGACAGAAGAGATAAAGTACTGGGGAAGTTATGGTTAGGAATAATGACATGCCAGAACAGAATGACAGGCTGCCAGAAATAGCACAGCAGCAGGAGAGGCAGGGGGTGTGGGGGTGTGGTAGGTTGTGTGCAGGTATGGTTAGGCAGGTTACTTGAATGCTAGCAGAATGACATTTATAAACTGCATTCTTTTGAAGAAGATATTTATAAGTAGTCCATGTTTCTGGGGTTGATGTCTTGAGATTTACATTTGTAAATGAAACACTTTCTGCAATGATTTTTCTTTTAATGGAAAATTGTGCTGGATTTTTCCCTCATTTGCAAATCAGGACAAAAGACAGTCATTTTATTTTTAAACTTAGATATTTATGATTACATGTCCTTTAATCAGGAAAATGAGAAAATCTCTTTCTAGTGTACTAGTAGAAAGAACAGTAACAGGGACGGTCACGTGTAAGCCTGATGGCTCCTTGCAGATTCCTTTTTGTTCTTATGTTCTCAGTAGCAGTAATGGCAGCAGTAACTGATGTCTGGCATTGTGTGTACAGGGAGGCCTGATTGCCAACATGGTGATGGCAGTGGTGGTGATGGGCCGCCGCTACTCAGCCTCTAAGTGCCTCAGTGTGGGCATGATCACCCTCGGCACCCTCGTGTGTACCTATGCATCTGCCCAGACCCTGGTGTGTGTGTGTGTGTCAGCAGATGTCTGCTAAATGCATTTTCTTTTAATTCAACTACCTTTTAATTCTTGCCATTTTTAGTAATTCTCAGTATGTTTTTACTCTTACTGTTTTAGTTATTTTGAACTTTTTAGTCTAACCAATTTTAGTTGCTTTTATCATCTTGTAGTGGCACCATGAGATGGTGATGTTGGGGCGTCTTCCCTTCTGAATTTAATCAGTCAGTGGTGTCAGTACTTTGAATGATTCATGTGTTGTGCCTCATAGATAAAGTTATCCACACTATGATGTAAGCTTACTGATGCCTACAATATCCATGCCTACTTGTATTTTAACTTACTGGCTCTAAAGGGACTATCATCAGTATGTAAGACTGTTAACACTTAAATTATTTAGATTGATTTGCAGGACTATTGACACTGCTATTTTCATTGATTATTGACACTAACATATCATCTTCACTAATGTGTAAGGCCTTTGTTGCTAAAATATTCACACTAGTCTGAGGTTTTTGACAAGAGTAAAAGTTGTCACCTTTCCATCAATGACCAGCAGGGTTAAGAGTGTGTGCATGAGTGTGTGGTACTTTGTCTGGGCCACACCTTGTGGGATTGCCATCTTGGTATATAGATATATAGAAAAATAGTTATATGTGTAGAACTAATGAACATGCAAGATATCTAAACTAATTTGTAAGATTACTGGCAAAATGCATTTGTGTCTTGGCCTTGCAGGATAAGGGTGGTGGAGGAAGTAATGATGGAGGCAGTGGTGAGAGTAGTGAGGGCAGTGAAGGTGTTATGCCCAGCTTGGTGACATGGCTGGGAGGCATTGCCCTGCTGACCTTTGCCCTGTTCCTGTCAGCCAGAATGGGCATCTTCCAGGAGTGTCTGTACACCCGCTACGGCAAGCACCCTTGGGAGGCTCTGTTCTACATTGTGAGTGAAGCACCATTGCATCTCCTTCTCATATCAGGCTGTGTCTTTGTACTTCCTGTGTGTTGTAAGAGGCAACAAGCATCCATGGGAGATTATGTTCTATGTTATTTGTGAAGCACCACTGCATCCTGTTACTATGTCACAGGCTACAAGTCACTGTTCCTCCTGTGTGTTGTAAGAGGCAACTAAGAGGGACAGAGCGAGGAGATTGAGGACTCTTTCCTCTGCATGTTTGTTCTTATGGGGAGACAAGGCATGGAGAGGAAGGAGGGAGCAGTTCAGCTGTCTCTGAATAATGATGTAGATGCCATGCCTTGGCTGCTCTTTATTAATGGTTATTTTACATTTTCCTTCAGTGTGAACTGTCACTTTGAGTATATATATATATATATATATATATATATATATATATATATATATATATATATATATATATATATATATATATATATATATATATATATATATATATATATATATATATATATATATATATATATATATATATATATATATATATATATATATAATGTGTGTGTGTGTGTGTGTGTGTGTGTGAAGACATTGGGACATACATGCAGTTTATTTCACAGATTTTCCTGCAGTTTTCTTATTTTCTTCTGTTATGAAGTCATGTCTTATCTACCTCTTCCCCACAGCATGCTCTCTCCTGCCCAACATACATGCAGTTTATTTCACAGATTTTCCTGCAGTTTTCTTATTTTCTTCTGTTATGAAGTCATGTCTTATCTACCTCTTCCCCACAGCATGCTCTCTCCCTGCCCGGGTTTCTGCTGACAGTGGGCAGCATAATAGACCATGCCAAGAGGTTCTCCTCCTCCATGCCCCTGCCCTCCCTGGCCTCTGTACCATTGCTGGCAGCCATTCCTCACATGTGGTTCTATCTCCTGGGCAACACTCTCACACAGTAAGTGCCACCACTGTACTGAGGGGACTCTTAAGAATCAGTAGACACACTCAACTGCAGGAAAGTTTCTTATCAAGTCAGATCTCCCATCACTTCATGACCTGGTGCCTCATTCATGTCACTCGCTGCACCTCACACCCATCATCCTCATCACACTCATCATATCTCCTCCTGATGCCACTGTTCCCTGCAGGTTTGTGTGCATCAGCTCCGTGTTCCACCTCACCTCGGAGTGCACCTCCCTCACCGTCACGCTGGTGCTCACTCTACGCAAGTTTCTTTCTCTTCTCTTCTCCATTGCATACTTCCGCAACCCCTTCACTGTCACTCACTGGCTGGGCACGGCACTTGTCTTTGGCGGCACTCTGCTCTTCTCTGAGGTGCCTGACAAGCTGAGGGAAGCAGTGGCTCCTTCACCTCCTGTGGCGGCCATCATCACCACCACCAGGAAGACTGACTAAGAGAGAGAGAGAGAGAGAGAGAGAGAGAGAGAGAGAGAGAGAGAGAGAGAGAGAGAGAGAGAGAGAGAGAGAGAGAGAGAGAGAGAGAGAGAGAGAGAGAGAGAGAGAGAGAGAGAGAGGATGGGTGGTTGGAATTAATAGGATAGAGGCAGGCAGTGTGTGTAAAGACAAGTTGCAATTTACATATATCCCATTCATGAATTTCCAAAGTTACAGTTAAAATAATTGTGACATCCTGATTTTCAGTTGCAGACTTTGGATACATGATTAAAAATCTCAAAAAATTGATCTCAGAGTTATTATGAATGCAATGAGTATGAGAATTCACAATATATGTACTGCAGTTAATCTGAATTTACAGATTTTCTGCTTATGAACAGTTTTTAAAAGACATGACTCATTTGTTTGACTGTAGTGTTATTTATGTGAGTATGTATACCAAACTACCTGAGGAAGTGGAGAGACTATTTTTGTATGATGGCTGACTGATGGTGTGGGTGTTGTGTTCCTGGTGTGGGGACAGTGTTGCTCTCTTGGTGGAAGGCAGAGAAGAAACATGATGAGCAACATCTGGAGGAGACATACATTTTGCCATCCTGTGACTTTAGGGAAACGGCTAAAGGAGAAGAGAAGAAGCATGAGGCTGTGTAGCACTATGAGGAAACATTCCTGCTGCTGCTGCTTTGTGATCTGCTGGCCTGCCATGGCTTGCTCATGGAGAGTGTGAATGTTCTCTAGTGACAAAAAATATTTGTTATATTATTTATTGGTGAGACATAGTGAAGCTGAAGGGTGTCCAGTGCTACTGTTGAGATGGATAGGTGTTGATGAAGTTGAGGGTTCTATAAAACCGGTGTTTGATATTGAAAGGTCTGTAATGCTGCTCTTTAGATGTCACCTGGTTGAAATGGAGAGGTGTTGATGAAGCTGAAAGTTCCATAAAGCCAGCATTTAATGTCTTGCATGTTCCCTTTACAAGCAGAGCTCTCCTTTTAGTAGTGTTTGTACAGCAGGTGTTATCTTCTTACTCCATACAGTACTTATACACCATCACTTACAGGAAACAACTTGTCATTAGCAACTTAGTTGTATCCGTACTCTCTAGGACAAGGAGTAGATGCAACTGAAACCTGTATTCAGAAATGCTTTGCTCTCTCAATCACCATGACTGTTTTCAAAGGCCACAGAGAAGATGAGCTGGATTCTTGATTATGTTTCTCCTGCTCATGATGTAGAAATGTTTATTTGCTCATGATGTAGAAATGTTTATTTGTCACTAGAACCTTAAAAGCACCCTTCAAAACCCATGTAGCTTCAACCAGAGCAGTGCAGAAGTATTCCAGAATATGCTCCTGATAGTGATGAATAGTACTTCCTCACTCAATGCTTCCACCGACTTTGCTATTTACTGAAAGGTGAAGATAAGCCAGAAAGGATGACTGGTTCTCCCCTCATTCTATGTTTCCACTGCCTTCATCACCTTATTGACAAGGAATACAGCACAGCCAGCAGTGGTGCACAGTGCTCTTGTCACTACCCTCATCACTTCTTTCACTGATGAGGAGTGAAGCACAGGCAGTGGTGAGGAACAATTCTCCCCTCCCTACTTGCTTCATCATTCATCATTCCATCACTCTTCCTCATCCCCAAGCACTGCTGTGCTCCCCTTCATCTCTACTGATCTATCCTGGAGGTATATAAGCTGTCAAAATAAAAAAAAACATGCTTGATATCTGTACAAGCAGTGAAACTTAATCTAGATGGAAAGCTGTTTTATATTACAAAGTTTATTGTTAAATGTTATGTTTATTTTCTCAGTGTGCATACTTGGTGTGCTATGCATCTTAATATTCTACAGTACATGATGATATATTTACTATAAGGTGTTAATCTTCATGTTATGTAAAGTGCTTGTTGACCCTAGTGTTATATAAAGGACAGTAACCCCACAAAGTGAGGTTACAGGGTGGTTAGTTCTAAGTTTTGTGCTTTGTTTTCTCATTTGACAACCGAAAAGTCAGTGTCTGTGAGGCATTACATCCATTAACTTATTTATTGAATATTTATTATATTTATCTTCTATTTATTATGTTAAAAATTTAATATATTTATCTCCTATTCATTTTGTTAATTCAATGAAATGTAGGATAATACTATAGTTCATGAAATACTTATATGTCATTTAATTAAGCATTTTGTAAAAGATTGTCCCTGTCACTTTCCACTGGGGACTGATGGAGGTGAGAGTGAATAATGTGTGTGTGTGTGAGAGCCACCCCATGTGGGATTGCCGGCATGGTACATACTCGTAGATAGATAGATAGTAAAAGGTTGTGTGATGTTGATAAAGATGAGATATGATGTAAATGTTTACTGTCACAAACTGGTGTGTGAGAGAATAAGCCTGTGTCAGTAACATGTTTATATTTCTTCAGACAGAGAGATTACTGTGTGAGGGTAAAGGTGCAACTCTCCAGGCCAGGGTGTGTAGTGGCCAGGCCATGTGTGGCTGCAGTGTCCAGGTGACCATTCCTTATTTGTGTTCATTTCAATGTTTATGGAACCACTAATTTTTGTATGCATTAATTCGAGTTTTGCTATGGTGTTCATCTAGCCATTCCTTGTGTTCATTTCAGTGTTTGCACAACCACTAAATTTTGTTCACATTCCTTCAAGCTCTTGTACTGTGTTCCAGGCAGCCATTCCTTCTTGTACTCATTTAAGTCTCAGTAATGTTCACTCAGGCATTCCCTCTCGTTCACCTTCCTTTAAGTTTATTGAATTTTGCCATGGTGAGAACTTGCTCCTACAGAACTAAGAATTTGCAGTTTATATTACTTTTGCAACATTACAATTTTGTCTTATAACAAAATTTGTTGTGAGTCAGCTTTAGTGGTGATACTGGGATACCTACTGAAAATGCTGTGAATTATTTGTGTGTGTGTGTGTGTGTGTGTGTGTGTGTTTTTGGGAGCTTTCATTTCCAGTCAATCAGTGAGTCAATCAATCAATAGGTTTTAACTCCTGTGTAGAGGTGATGAGCTTAAAAAAGAGTGTAGATAGAGACAGTGTGATATTTGTAGACACTAATTCACTATGATCAGAAACTGTGATATATCCTTTTTTTTTTTTTATTAATTAATTAATTTTTTTCTTTTTATTTTTCTGTCATCCATACTCAGTTTGTGTACCTGAATGTGTGAGGTGTGGCAGGCAAGTATTGTGTTGCAGTGGCATATTGCAAGACAGTGTTCCGTGTTCCCTTCCTGCAGAAATGCTTCCTCACTAACGTGGTGTCAAATACGGGTTGTCTCCATTTGCATGTGCATGTGTGTGTGTGTGTGTGTGTGTGTGTGTGTGTGTGTGTGTGTGTGTGTGTGTGTGTGTGTGTGTGTGTGTGTGTAAATATAATTATTGAATGGCATGTTATACAGTGGTAAGATACAATTAAGTGAATGTGCATTGGGACCAATGTTTGGGGAGTTCAGGTTGTGCCTGGCAGTGGCAGCAGACATATATCTGAGATGCCTTGTTATGTATCAGTCCATCATATAATACAGTACCCAGAGTGATCCATAATTGTAAAGGAATGAATGGCAAGAAGTGAGATGAATTGAGTGTACTATATGTGTATGATTGTACAGGAAAATGTATCTGATATTCCTTGTTTAGTAATCAGGCATCATTAGGGAACACCAAGAAATAATTGCAATAGTAGTAATTGGGAATAATAAAAGTTAATATTGGTGAATATATTTTATTCATTAAATATTAAAACCTGATAAGTGTGATTTTCACATGAAATAACAGTAGTGAAGTAACTAATGAAGTATGATATAATGCAGTGGTATATTACGCAATGGTACAATAATGAAAAGCGGCGGTAAACATCTCACAAAAGGCGTTGCGTTCCCGCCAAGTGCCAGTTTGCGCGCGTTTCTAGATTTTGTGACGGATTCGCGACGATCCTGTAATTTAAACTTTTTATACATGGACGAGAAAACATTCCACAATACTAAGTGTGATAGAGGACATCATACAATGAGAGTGACGTGTGGAGGAGCGGAAATAGTGGTGGGGACGTGTGGCGGAGCACAGGGGTGGGGGCTACGTATGACTGCAGCAGGCGCGGGGGTATTAGGGAAACCAGCTTTATTTCATTTATTGATTTAATTTTTTTCCTGCATCTGTGACAATCTTCAGTGGAAAAGTGTCAAACCATCGTGTGCATAGTTCCAAGGCTAGAGACGTGTGGCGGTGCAGGCGAGGTGAGTGTGAGGGAACCACAGTGCTGCTCCTCCGCCTCGCCTGTTATCAAAACTGCTGGCTGTGCTTGGGCTCCTGCTGTTGTGCTGCTGTGGTGCTGGATGTGGGCGTGAAGTAGAAGAACACTGATCTTATTCTTGTATTACCTTCTTGACCTATCAATGAAGAGATTTGACATCTACGAACAAATGTATGGTTGTCAAGCTGCCCAAGTACGTAATATCTCCAAAACCCATCTTACCTCAAAGCCTTGATCCATATAGTGAGAGGCGCAGTACTCTCATAAGAACTATTCTCAAAGGCCAGATAATGATTCATTGCGTTCTCTTGAGCGTCTTCCACACTGATGGTGCTTGAATCCTTGTTAAATTACCACCAAAACCACGAAAATACCTATGAGAACCACGGTAACCTCCACTTCATGTAAGAGCCTATTGGAATAATCGAGATTGACACCTCATAATGTTAAGTCGGGTTCTCATGAGCGTCTTTCACACTGATGGTGTTTGAATTGGAATCCGCAATAGATTACCACTTAAGTCATTAAAACACCTTTGAGAACAACGGTAACCTGCACTCTTACGAGACTGTTGGAATAATCGAGACAGTGCGGCGAAGCGTTTGAGAATGCAATACTTAGGGGGTGAAGCAATGAACCACTCCTAAGAGGTTAAAATGAGTCTTCAGTCGTAAGCAATAAGTAACTACGGAGAGAGAGAGAGAGAGAGAGAGAGAGAGAGAGAGAGAGAGAGAGAGATTTATCATCGCTGTAGGAAAAGCCAATGCTATTTAGGGATATACGTTCCTTGTCTTGAGCTTTCAAAGCAGTAACTGTTAGAACATCAAAAGAACTTCAATAAGGGAATCCGTGAGACTTCCACGTGGCATTCCCTGTAAGAAACATGCCTGCCTCATTCATTAATTTACCTAATTTTTAAAGGCTCCCTGATAACTCGGCACAAACAACCTGATTACTGAGTTTTTTTTTTTTTCTCCATTCATATACCACTCTATTTGAGAACCAATGCAATATTGCTACCTCTATTTAAAATCTAACTTTATCAAGCAAGATTTATGCTGGATATTTTGGTTCTTGGTGAAGGTCGGGAGGATCGGTCTTCGCAACGCCATTTTCCTGATGCTGTCTTGCTTACGGCTTCGTTTTGCGGTCTGCTGAGGTCTCTTGTTTCTCAGCAACTCATTCGAGCATGATTTCCAGCGTTACTTCAGTAACTGCTGGCACTGGGGTTAAGGTTCCCAGATTCTCTCTCCAGCTTCCTTGGTTGTGTTTCGCAGCCACAAGTCGAGTGGTTGACCTGCGCCATTCGATTACTTCCATTGTGTTGAGCGTGTTCTCTCCTTAAACTCTGATCTGCTGACAATCTTATAAACAGAGGCAAAGGACGAAATTGAATACGGAAAGCTACCGGATTTGCTGCTAGCAATCTCCTTATAAACAAATGATAAATTCTAAGGAGATCAGAAGACTGAGAGAAAAAAAAAAACGCAAAGGGTAAAACCACAATAGTGAATACGGAAGGCTGATTAACCCGCTTGACTCCTGAGTCCTGACCATCATAATACGTACGTACTTACTAACGCATTAACGAGAATCCCAGCCACCTCTGTCATTGTTCTGAGTCACAGTGGGATCATGAAGACCTCACTTATGTGATTGACAGCGTGTTCCTTCCCTCTCCGAGTCTCGTGCAGAAGGTATATGTATAACGTTGTGTGCAGCGCAGTAGTGTAGCTTAGGCTTTCCTTCCCAGCAGCACAGATATATATATATATATATATATATATATATATATATATATATATATATATATATATATATATATATATATATATATATATATATATATATATATATATATATATATATTCATGTAGCTCTGATCTTCCTCTCCTGAAGAAGTGATGTCTTTTGATAGTGTAGCCTAGCCTCTCTCTCTCTCTCTCTCTCTCTCTCTCTCTCTCTCTCTCTCTCTCTCTCTCAGCAAGCCACACACGATTGCAGATAAAAAATGGGAAGAAAATCTCATAAAGTAGCGTTACTCGAGTGGCAACACACACACACACACACACACACACACACACACACACACACGCCGTCTTCCATCTTTATTAATTTTAGGTGGGAGTGAGAGCGTGGGAGTGAGTGACGTGCCCCAGCATCTCCCCATCCCCACTCCCTCTCCCTTCCAGCTGCCTGCCCAGCGAACTGTACGCTGATTACCATGGTGTTGTTGTTGTTGTTATTGTAGGTGGTGGTGGTGGTAGTGATGGTATTATTATTATTATTATTATTATTATCATTATTATTATTATAGTCGTTATAGTAATAGGAGTTTTCAAGACAGTACCATCAGCACGCCTCTCTCTCTCTCTCTCTCTCTCTCTCTCTCTCTCTCTCTCTCTCTCTCTCTCTCTCTCTCTCTCTCTCTCTCTCATTTTCAAGTTATACATTGCATTTAGTGTACGTTACAAAAGTGCGTGGCTTTACACAGGGCAAAGTTCCCAGCGTGGCGGGGGTCCCATCCTTAGCTGATGCGTAGTGTGACAATTACTGGTGTTCGTACACTATTATGTCCTATTAAAGTAATAAATAAATGAAAATAAATAAACAAATAGAATGAATTAGAGAAATAAAAGTTTGTGTACTTTATTACAGATATCTTATTAGTGTAACTCAAGTGAGGCATCGAGATGAATCTCCCTGTTTTGTGGTGAAGCAGAGCGGTGAATCTCCCTGGTTTACGGTGAGGCAGCACAGTGAATCTCCCTCTTGTACCTGGCTGTTCCGTAGTCTGGTTACTCTGGTGCTCCGCGGCAGGAGGGAGCGGAGGCAAGTCCCTGTCCTGGCGAGGGGCATGATCGAGAAACTACAGCAGACTCGGTGTTGGCGAAGGGGGCTTAGCACTTCCTACTGGTGGCGGGGGAGATGGCTGGGCTGCACTCTGTGAGGGGGACACACCGTCAGGTCTCAGCGCCTTCTTATGATTATAAAACCTATATTTTTCATACAGCTGCCAGATGTATAAAAAGATATAACTGAAGATATTGAGAATCTGTCCATTTACGACTCTCTCTCTCTCTCTCTCTCTCTCTCTCTCTCTCTCTCTCTCTCTCTCTCTCTCTCTCTCTCTCTCTCTCTCCTCTCCCACATCTAATCTATATATTTCTGAGACTGCCAAACATTCCTGCAATTCCCCGCGGTGAGGTTGAGGTTCGTGTCTCATTCACCTGTGCCTGTCCGGTGTTCAATTAGTGGCCCCTGGGGTGGTGGGCGGCCTGGCAACACCGGCTCTCAATTAAAGGTGGGAGGGCGAGGCGACCTGAACTCTCGTATCCATTCGGGGCAAGAAGTACGTATGTCATATGCACAAACCTTCCTTCGTCAGTAGGTCAAGCTAACATGAGTGGGGTGACCTAAACGAAGTCCTCGGGGGCAATAATCAGGATAGGTCAAGTTAACTAATGTGACACAGACAAAATCTTCAGGGTCAGTCAAGATAAGCAGTAATAAATTCAAGGTTGATAAAGTTAGATTTCATAAAGGGATAGGAAGAAATTGGATCTCAAATAGAGTGGTAGATAATTGAATGGAATAGACTCAGTAATCAGACTGTTATTCCCGTGTTAATATGGGGCTTTAAGAAAAAAGATTAGACAAATTTCTGGATGTGGATGGTTGGTGGAAATAGGTGGGCAAGCATGTTTTGTATAGGGACTGCCACGTGTAGTCCTGATGGCTTCTTGCGGCTTCCCTGCTTTCTATCTTCTTATCTATTATTAGAATGCGTGAACTGCTACTACTACCACTACTGCTACTGTTACTACTACTGCTACTACTACTACTACTACTACTATTACTACTACTACTACTACTACTACCACCACTACTACTACTACTACTCTTCTCTCCATTCTTCATGTTTTTTTTATCTTATTTAGTATTAGAATGCGTGAACTACTACTATTACTACTACTATTACTATTACCACATACCACATACTAATGGCGGACACCCTTCTCTCCACTGTTTCCCTGCCCATGTGTACCTGCCCACGTGTGCCTGGCTGTGCATCACACCCACGTTAATGGCGTTCTCGTTATGGCGTCTAGCAGCCATTATGACGCTTCCGTGTGTGTGTGTGTGTGTGTGTGTGTGTGTGCTGTGCTTCCTATTTGCTCGGCCATTTCTAGCCTCCGTTCAACCGGCAACAGAAAAAGGACGCCGTAGTGGGAAAATGAGAGAAAGAGCGGTACTGTACACTCCCCTCTCCCTCTTTCCTTCTCTCTCCCTCTCCCTCTCCCTCTCCCTGTGTTGCCATGACGACCACGGAGTCAGTATTGATAAGGTGGATAATCTATCGCTCGTATCCCTGAACGCGAGGGCCCTGGAGGTGTTGGTGTAGGGGCGTGTGTGTCAAGTGGCGAGGGCGTGGCGGTGTGGGTGACGCCCCTGGCACCGTGCCCACGTGTAGCTGGCACTGGCACTGTAGGCTGGCGAGGGGGCCGTCAGAAGTGGCGTTATGAGAGAGAGAGAGAGAGAGAGAGAGAGAGAGAGAGAGAGAGAGAGAGAGAGAGAGAGAGAGAGAGTAAAGGCACAGTTTTTTTCTTTCTAATGACTTGAGATTTCGTAAGAATTTGCATTTTCTCATCGTTAGAGATAAAATTCTCTTTATATCCACCTTAAAATGGCGGGAAGTGTGGCCTCGCTCTGCCTGCCACCACCACCACCACCACTATCACCACCATTCTCACCCTCAGAACCTTTGCCTTGTGCTCATCGCCTCCCGCACCTTGAAGGACACTGGGCAGACTGCAGGCGTTCAGTGTTGTGTTACAGCACCATTCTCAGTGACCGGAGTACTGTCCCCTGGTTCTTATATCAACTAATACGTACATGGCATTCGACAAGATTATTTTTGGATAATCTTTTATTTAGTTGTACACGGAAACACCCTGTCAGACTCGCTACAACGCCAAAAGCTGCTAAACTATCACATTAATGAAAACGCTCTTTAAAGCTCAGCAACACCTATTAGAACCTATTACACTATCGCTATAATAACGAAAACACCTTTGAAAACCCCAGTAACATCCGGTACACTAGAAAATGTTGCACTATCACAAGAATCATGAAAACACACCTTAAAATCCCCAATAACACCAGTTACAACAAGTTAAACTAGTACAAACACACCCATAACTGAAAAAAAAACTAACATGCATTACATACACTATAACCTGTTAACTATCACAAGAACCATGAAAATCCAATAACATCCAATACTTGTATGAGAACCTCTTAAACCATACCAAACTATTACAAGAATCATGAAAACCCCCCTGGAAATCCCAATAATGTCACTACGTCTATTAAAACAAGTTAAACTGTTACTCTTGCAACCACACCGAAATAAATAAACAAGTAGATAACTCTTGAAACCACACCAAAATAAATAAACAAACAGATAGAGAACACACACGAGCCTTTTGAAATTAGTCGCACT
>NC_087161.1:605000-607500 GCF_035594125.1 Scylla paramamosain
CTCAGTAATTAGGTTATTAACACTGAGTCATTAGGGAGTTTTAAAAGAGGATTAGACAAATGCGTGGATAAAGACGATAGGTGGAAATAGGTGTGTATCTTTCGTACAGGGACTGCCACATGAATACCTGGTGGCTTCTTGCAGCTTCTCTTATGTTCTTTTCATGATTCCAGGCTAGTTTAATAATATTTCTTCACCATCAATAAGAATAACACACCCATGAGAACCCGACTTTTTATCCCTGTAACCTTTGGAAAGTGATGAGAGATAAGGGATATAGTAAGGGTGACCTATTTGAAATCCTTGTGGTCAGTAATCAGGATAGGATAAGACGTAGCAGGTTCAAACTTTCTAAGGTTATATATGGGAGAGTCTCGAAGGAAGTGGTTCACAAATAGTGTTAAATGAATGGAATAGCCTCAGTAATCAGAGTGTTAGTGCCGAGTTAATAGGGAACTTTAAAAAGAGGATTAGACGAAAAAAATGAAAAGGACTGAGAGAAATGAGGTAAGGGTGGGAAGGTGAAAACGAAAGGATTGAATGAATAAGTGAAGGAAGGTTGGAAAAAAAGGAGAGAAATGGAATAAATAAGGAAGGAAGGAAGAAATAAATGGAGGAAGAAATAAATGAAGGAAGGAAGAATGAAGGTGAAGGAAAAATGGAAAAAAATTAGGAAGATGAAAAGTAAATGAATGCATGAAGAAAAAAAGGAAAGGAGAAATGGAAGGATAAATGAGGAAGGAAAGAAATAAATAAATGAAGGAGTAAAAGGAGAAAAAGGGAGAAATGGAAAAGATGAAAAGAGGAAGAAGAAAAACAAAAAAAAACGAAGGGAGAAAGAAAAGTAGAAAAAAAATGAGAAAGGAAAAAAATAATCAATGAATAAATGAAGGAAGGAAGCTCAATGAATAAATGAATGAATGAAGGAAGGAAGGAATAAAGGATAAGTTTAAACAAAGTGATTACGTATAAGTAAACAAAAAATGAAGGAAGAAAGGAAAGAAGAAAAGGCGAAAATGAAAAAAAATAAATGAAGGAAAAATAAGTAAAAAAATGAACCAATGAAAGAATAAATGAAGGAAGGAAGGAAGGAAGGAGGAAAGGATAACAAGCGTGAAGGAACGGATTACACAAGGGAAGGTTGGGTAACACGAAGATAACAGAGAGAGAGAGAGAGAGAGAGAGAGAGAGAGAGAGAGAGAGAGAGAGAGAGAGAGAGAGAGAGAGAGAGAGAGAGAAAGGATCAATACCCAGAAACTCTCTCTCTCTCTCTCTCTCTCTCTCTCTCTCTCTCTCTCTCTCTCTCTCTCTCTCTCTCTCTCTCTCTCTCTCTCTGTCTCATTGAAACATACACCTTCTGTCGCACGTTGAGCACGGACTTTGCACGCCCCATTACCCCTCCCCCCCCCACATACACACACACACTACCGTACCCACCTTCATTAAGGAAGATGAGAGATGAGTGATGAAAAGAAAAAAACAAAATGGATAAACAAGAAGAACGCAAATGAAAATAATAGAGAAGAAAGAAATGTTAAGATTATGAGAGAGAGAGAGAGAGAGAGAGAGAGAGAGAGAGAGAGAGAGAGAGAGAGAGAGAGAGAGAGAGAGAGAGAGAGATGGGGAAAAAAATAATGCAAAAAAAGAAATATAGTATTTTCTTACACAACACCTGGTCTTGGTACTCTTAAGACGGTTAAGGGAAGTGTGGAGTGTGGTCCCGCCTGCCGATATTCCTTACAGTCTTTAATTGTGGGACCTTGTAGCAGCATGCCGCGTGGGGCCGCCAGGAGCCATCTTGAGAGAGAGAGAGAGAGAGAGAGAGAGAGAGAGAGAGAGAGAGAGAGAGAGAGAGAGAGAGAGAGAGAGAGAGGGAGGGGGAAGGGGGAGCCATAGCGTTACACAAACTCGGACCACACGCACGCGCACACACACACACACACACACACACACACACACACACACACACACACACACACACACACACACACACACACACACGAACTCAAGGATCTGTCATTACATAAACTTTAAATAATAGTAATAAATGAATAAATAAATGAAATAAAGATATGAAAAAAAAGTTAATTGGAGGAAGTGGCGAGCGTGGCTTACAAAAAAAAAAAAAAAAGAAAATAATAATGATAAGTGGTTATGTGCGTGTGAGTTGTGAAGCAATGCCTGTGTTGTGAAGGCACTCAGCGTGTTATAAAAAGAGTAGCAGTTTAAGTACGTTTCATGAAGGCAACTGTGTCTTCTTAGGTTTAGACTGCAGGGGAAGGAAGATATTTGACAAGATTTTAATTTCACTTTGGGGGACGAAGCTTCTTACCACCAATGTCTCTCCTCGCAAAACTCATTCAAGAACACTCACATAAAGGCAACTCTTTCTGCTTATTCAGACTGCGGGGGAAGGAAGATATTTGACAAGATGATTTTAATTTCACTTTGGGGACGAAGCTACTTAGCACCAGTGTCTCTCTTTGCAAGACTGACCGAA
>NC_087161.1:612500-622500 GCF_035594125.1 Scylla paramamosain
GGACAGCCTCCACTCCAGGAACATGTCCTCGGCCCGCTCCGTCTCCCCCGCCCTGTCCCCCGCCCACCTGTGTGACAGGCCCGTCCTCCCCGTCCCACCGCCCGCCCAAGGAGGACTATGACCGCCCCGCCAGAGAGATCGCCCCTCTACATTATACAGGTGAGACACCGCCACTCTTTGTTATGTCACTCTGTGAACTATGTACTGTACGTATGTCATTCACCCCGCCACCTGCCCGGCACTGGCACTGCTACCGGCACTGTATTCCTCTCTTTCCATCTACGGCACTGTGCTCGTTACTTTATCCCCCGTCACTGTAATTACTTAGGTCTGTAGCTTTGCCTATATATATATACATATATATATATATATATATATATATATATATATATTATATATATATATATATATATATATATATATATATATATATATATATATATATATATATATATATATATATATATATATATATATACGAGTATATGATGCCCTGATAATGGCAATGACAACGATGAAGTCAGCAACTCGGTGTGGAGGCAGGTTAGGCAGAGTGCAGAGTGGTGGAGGGCGCGAGGTGCGGAAAGTGAAGCAAGTCTAATGAGAATTGACGCCGCTGACCACATAGCGTCGTCCTGTCCTATCAACACGTTCACGCCTGCAGTCACTTCCTCTTCTCACTCCACTCACCTCTATCTGTGGCACTCTGCCGCTTCCTCCTGGCACTGTATCTCTGTGGCACTGCAGTTAATTTTCCAGTCACTGTATTGCTGCTTCTGGCACTGTATTTTATTTTCACCCTCTATCTTTTTTTTTGACGTTGGACTTATCTTTGAGATTCTTGCATGCTATCTCTCTCTTCCGCACTGTATTTCCTTGGCACCATAATCTCTCTCTCTCTCTCTCTCTCTCTCTCTCTCTCTCTCTCTTCTCTCTCTCTCTCTCTCTCTCTCTCTCTCTCTCTCTCTCTCTCTCTCTCTCTCTCTCTCTCTCTCTCTCTCTCTCTCATTCCAGTTCTACAATAATTCACCTCTTAACACCGTGGCACTGTAACCATTTCTTTGGCACTGCAACTCTTTCTGTGGCTTAACAAGTACTGTACCTTCCTGTTTCACTTACTGTAACACCATAACGTTCATTGTACTGTATGTCCCTGGCACTGTATCTATATGATCTTAACTATGGATCTGAATTTGTTACAGTGACCCTAACTCTGGCACTGTGCTTGTTACAGTGACCCTAACTTTGGCACTGCATTTGTTATAGAAGCCCTAAGTCATTGGCAATGTAACTGTCATTGTTACTGTAATTCTCACTGATGCTGTAACCCCGGCACTGCTTCTTAACTCTACCTCTGCAGTTGTTACAGTAACTCAGACACTAACTGTAATTCTCACTGATACTGTAACTCTCCCGAACTGTAACTCTCACCCACACTGCTACTGTCACTGACGCTCACTGCCACTGCCACTGTATCACTGTCACTGACGCTCACTGCCACTGACACTGTATCACTGTCACTGACGCTCACTGCCACTGACACTGTATCACTGTCACTGCACTCAGCGGCACAGCACCTCATTAACACCATGAATATATTTTGTATTATATAAATATAGTTTTTCGTCATTCGACTCCACATACCTATTTGCGTTGGCACTGAAGGTCAACCTGGGACTGTTCTACCAGGCACTACCGTCACTATAATGTAACGTGATGAATGGCACTGGCATCCACAGGCACTAGATTTAACTTTCAGTTATTCATCGTGGCACTGCAGACTACGATGAATACAGTTGAAGCGTTCAGTAAGCGTCCTGCCATTTTGTGGAACTTGAAGATAAGCTGTAACAGTGCACCGAGGGATTGCAGCCTCCCCTCCAGATAGGCAGGCAGCAACCTAAGTGACCCTGGCACTGCTCTGGCACTGTCTAGCACAAGATTTTACCAGAATAGCGTATTTCGCTATGGTATTATGGTCACCATGGCAGTATTGCACTGGGGTACTGTATTTAACTGTGCTTTTGTATTCTACCGCGGCGCTGTTTCACTGTGGCACTGTGGTACTATATTCCACCGTAGCACTACTTTACTATGGCACTGCATTTGATTGAGCTATTGTATTCCACCGAGGCACTATTTCACTGTGATACTATTTAACTGTGCCACTGTATTTCACTGTGGTAATACATTAAATTCTTCTCCTGCATTTCACCGTGGCACTATTTCACTGTGACACTATTAACTGTGCCACTGTATTCCATTGTGGCAATACATTAAACTCTTCTCCTGCATTCCACCGTGGCACTATTTCACTATAACACTATTTAACTGTGCCACTGTATTCCACTGTTGTAATACATTAAACTGTCCTCCTGCATTCCACCATGGCACTATTTCACCATGACGCTGTATTTAACTGTGCCACTGTATTCCACTGTGACAATACATTAAACTGTCCTCCTGCATTTCACCGTGGCACTATTTCACCATGGCACTGTATTTAATTGTGCTGTTGCATTCCACCGTGGCACTATTTCACCATGGTAACTTTATTTCATTGTGCTAATGTATTCCACAGTAGCACTATTTCACTGTGGCACTGTATTTAACTGTGCCACTATACTCCCACCGTGGCACTGTTTCATTATTGAAGTAAGACAACCCAACAAAAACCAGGAAGAGAGGAAACACGAAAGAAAAAGGAAGAATATGAGATAAGAATGAAGAAGGAAGAAATGAAGAAGGAATTAAGAAAATGGAAAGAATAAATGAGGGAAGACAAATACAAACATGAAAGTAAGTACCAAGATTACAAGTAAACTATCACTGCCCAGACAGAAGAGAGATAAGACGTGACCGCCGAGGAGAATACCGAGAACCGGGGAATTACATCGGATTTCAAGAAGAGATTACAAGAACAGGTTACAAGAAGGCGGCTGTCACCAAATTAATAGACAAGGACCCAGTATTCTGAAACGCTCTGCTCTTTCATCACAACTATCTCCAAAGACCACAGCAACGACTAGCCGGGTTCCCCAAAGTTTCTCTCCTTTTAATAATGTAGAAACCTTGTTAATCTGTCACTAGAAATATAAAAATCACCCTTAACAACCCGTGTAACGACTATTTCCAAAGACCATAACATCGATCAACCAGGTTCCCCAGAGTCTTTTTTCCTGCTAATAATGTAGAAACCTTTTAATCAGTCACTAGAAACAAAAAAAAAAAAAAAAACACCCTTAACAACCCGTGTAACTTCAAGTAGAGCCTTTTGAATGTAGTGCTCGAATGTAAGTGCGGAGCGCTAATGTTTCTGAATGTAGTCCAAGGACACCGGAATTACCAGGCAGCTGACAGCATGTGTATTGCGGGAGACTGCTGGGGACGTACGCGAGGAGTGGGCCACAGCACGTGTTGAAACCCACCTCTTTGTTCCTGATCATACAAAGGATACGAATCACTCGAAAATTAACTTTATTCATAGTCATTGGAAAATTAACCGTATGATCGAAGTATTCAGTTGTCAGCCCCGTCATTCCATCGTCAGCCCCGCCATGTCATCGTCAGCCCCGCCATTCCATCGTCAGCCTCGCTATTCCATTGTCAGCCTCGCCATTCCATCGTCAGCTCCACTATTCCATCATCAGCACCACCATTCCATCGTCAGCTCTGCCATTCCATCGTCAGTCCTGCCATTCCATCGTCAGCTCCGCCATTCCATCGTCAGTCCCGTCGTTCCACAGTCAGCCCCGTCATTCTATCGTCAGCCCCGCCATTCCATCGTTAGCCCCGCCATTCCATCGTCAGCCCCCGCCATTCCATTGTCAGCCTCCTCAGCCTGCGCAGTGGCGGTAGCAAGGCGGCGGCGCAGCAGGAATCCCTCATTGACTCTCCCTCTCTTACTTACATCACGTACTGGTACTTCACTGCAAACAACCTCGTAAGGGACATCAGGTCTGCTACTGTTGCGTGACCTTCCATCATGCCTCTCCTTTCCTTCCCTTCGCCTGCTTGCCTGACATCCCTGAAGGAGAAGGCACAGTGTTGCCGGGTGATACTACGTACATGGGTTCCCTTGGAGCGTGTTGCAGGGGGGTACTGTTTTGAACCGGAGGGCACGGGCAGGGTTGGGCCACAGGGCATGGGCGGCGTGTGTTAGGAATTGTATAAGGTGTAGATGGAGATATAGGGGTGCTGGTGTTACTGGCGATGGGGTGTTGGGCAGGCGGTGTATGGTGTGTGGCCACTGGCACCATTACCTCCACTTGGCCACACTGCAGGCTGCTACCACATCAAGCCGTGCTCCACACTGTCACCACCTCGCCTCCTTGAGTCCTATCTCGTCCCGACACTCCCTCAGCGAAAGCTCTCGTCCTCATCTCCGGTGTCTAATCATTCAAACGTGACTAGTATTTCGTCATGCCTCAGAAATATACACGAGGTGCTTCGCTAATTATTACTAAGCATCACCAGTGGCTCAGGGGCATGCAGGCGTCGCCTCGTCAGCTTCCCTCGCAATGGTGCTAAAATCCTCGGGCCTCGTCCCATACAACCACCAACAGAGGGGAGCGCTGCCCATTCTAACAACATCATGGCATGGCGACGGCACCCACTCCTCTGTCATCATCCCGCAAGCAAACAGAGTAATCGCCTGGTATCGGGAGGCTCCCACCGCCAGCCGCGATGGTGATCAGCCAGACAATGGTACACAAAGGCTGCCTCACAACCACTCAGGGCACTCTCACCAGATGTGTGGGAGACCCGGTGTGGAGCACTGGGGCACCACCAGGTGTGTGGAACCCTTGTGAGGAGCACTGGGTCAGGAACCCTCACCTTGGAGCACAAGGTCACAGTGGCACCAGAGCCGCCAAAGGTCACCTTGACCAGCCTCCGTCCCTTACCCACGTTATCGATTAGCCTCCATGCTGTCCCGAGCACCGGCTGCTGCTGCTGAGTCTCTCTCTTCACCTCTGCCAGGGGCGCGCGCTACCCGCCATCACTGCCCAGGCACCGTGCGTGCAGGGAAGGACGCGTTTGGTCCTGGCATTGTCTCTTTCACTGTCCAGACACAACCTGCAGGGAAGGACATGCCCGCCACGGGGACAAGCACCTCTCCGCCAATGGACTGTCAATGCGATGCCGTGTATTCACGATGCACCTCACACAGGCACTGCTCAGCAGTTCTTACTGTGCACTGGCTCTTGTTGCCACACGCTGGCACTCTGTGACACACTGTGGAATACTATCAAACATAAAATCACGGCACCTTTTGTAACTCTGTCACTCTCCGTTACAACCTAGCACTCTCTAACTCCCTGGTACTGTCCAACATGACGTGGCACTTTGGCATACCCTGGCATTCTCCACCACGGACCTGGCACTTTCGCATAGCCTGGAATTCTCCACCACGACCTGGCACTTTGCCATACCCTGGCACTCTCCACCACGCTCTACAATCCTCAGTCATACCCTGCCTATCTATCTGTCTATCTCTCTCTGTCTATCTATCAGTCTATCTATCCCGGGAAGAAGCAATTCAACTCCTTTGTAGCTAATTTTTCCCCTTTGCCTCATCCCATCATCGAATCTTTCCCTTTGTCTTTAATCCTCTCTCTCTCTCTCTCTCTCTCTCTCTCTCTCTCTCTCTCTCTCTCTCTCTCTCTCTCTCTCTCTCTCTCTCTCTCTCTCTCTGTCTTGTTTTTTACCGTTCTCTTTTTCTCGTCTTTTTTGTAAGTCTGTGTCAACTTCTCTGTCTGTCTGTCTGTCTATCTGCCTGTCTCCCTGTCTGTCCATGTGTCTGTATGTCTTTCTTTTTATCAGGCTGCCTACTTATCTTCCTGTCTGTCTTTGTCTGTCCGTCTGTCTGTCTGTGTGTCTGTTTCTTATATGCAATAACACGCCTATCTGACCATATTCACGCACGCTTGTTTGGTGGTGGTGTTGTTGGTGTTGGTGTTGGTGGTGGTGGTGGTGGTGGTGTAGCCAGTTCAGTGCTGCAACAGAACTGCAGGCCGCTATGGGTGCCGTATCCTCTCCCTCCAATCAATACATACTCCCTCTGCAGTTTACACTCACAACAAGTTCCCTATGCTCCACCACACTACATACGTTTCAGTACGAACACTTCACCCACACCTACACTTCACCACGCTACTCTTCCTTACAGGTACTCTTACATTTCAATACACCCACAATACACTGCACTACACCACACTTCTCCACACCCGCACCACACTTAACCACACACACACCACAATGCATTTCACTTCACTTAAACCTGCTGACATCAATTATCTTCACGTAATCTTGTATTTTGTCCCTCTCCCCTCTCCCTTCTCCCCTCTTCCCTCTCCCCCTCTCCCCTCTCTCTCACTTCTGCCTGATTCCTCTCACCCTGCACTCTGCTAAGCTAAGTGCCACCCTGTAAGTGCCTCATGGAAGTTAGAGTGTTATATTCCTCACCCTGTCACCCTTCCATCTCACCTCTTCCTTCTCACCCTGTCACCCTGTCCTTCCTTACTTCCTACTCACCCTGTCGTACTTCCTTACAATCCACTCACCCTTATATTTCACTCTGTCACCCTTCCTTACTTCCCACCTCACCCTGAATACTGTCTCTCGCTCTCTCACTCTCACACCCTGTCGTAAACCCTTTCCTCTCCATTCCCTCTCCCCTGTCATGTCCTCCTCCACCATTTATCACCATTCGCTGCCCTCCCTTCTCTCCCTCTCTCTTTCTCTCTCTCCCTCTCCCTCTTACCCCAGGATATACTCACGCCCCTGGGGACTGGTAAGCCAAACACCTGAGGCCAGAGAGAGAGAGAGAGAGAGAGAGAGAGAGAGAGAGAGAGAGAGAGAGAGAGAGAGAGAGAGAGAGAGAGAGAGAGAGAGAGAGAGAGAGAGAGAGAGAGAGAGAGAGAGAGAGAGAGAGAGAGAGAGAGAGAGAGAATCATCATCACTATCAGCAACTTCACCGCCATATGAAAAGCTTTCATCACCACCGCCACCACCACTGTCACCACCACCACCACCACCACCACCACCGCAACCCTTTCCCCTTTCTCTCTTTCCCTTTCTCTTTTAAATGACTCAATTTCTTGTTTACTCTCTCTCTCTCTCTCTCTCTCTCTCTCTCTCTCTCTCTCTCTCTCTCTCTCTCTCTCTCTCTCTCTCTCGTGTTTTCCTCTTTCTCATTTTTTTCCTGCTCTTCCTCCTTTTCGTCATCCTCCACCATTTCCTCCTCCTCTTCTTCCTCCTCCTGCTCCTCCTCCTCCTTCAGCTGGTCGCGTGGCATAATTGGATCACAAAAGGTCAGGTCACTTCTCACAATATAATTACATTTTTTAGGTCAACGAAAGAAAAAAACCTTAAAAATACTGGTTTGCATGAGTGTGTCCAAAGCTGACCTTTCTTCTTGACCTTGGGTGAGTGGGGGGGGCACCTCTGTCTGCGACCTTGAGGTGTGTGACTGATTTGTTTATTTGTGTATTTATACTGCTTGTCAGTTAATTTTTTTTCCTTATGTGGGATGTAATATTGATTTTTTTGTTTTGTTTATTTGTTCGACTATTCAGTTTTCATTAATCAATTAGTTCCTTTATTTGTTTATTCGTCCGTTCAGTCATTCAGTTATTTTTTGTGCAATTTTTTCTTTACTATTCCTTGCTTTGTTTTAATTTTTTCCCTTATTTTCTTTATTCCTTTCGTTTCCTGTTTCTTTGTTCTGCTATACGTGTGAAGAAAATAAATGTTAATCACAAATATTGCAAGATTTATATTTATAATTCCACGGAAAGGGAACTGAGTAATGATTTAATCAATACCTTACTGGATGAATGACTTAACTTGACTTAAATCAACTCGTACTAAACATTTCACGGCTAAAGTATTTCTAACGTTTCTTGATGTGGATTACCTAACTACTTGGATTAATGCATGCTTTCTAATCAATAGTGTGTGTGTGTGTGTGTGTGTGTGTGTGTGTGTGTGTGTGTGTGTGTGTGTGTGTGTGTGTGTGTGTGTGTGTGTTTCTGCCAACTTCCTATCTATGTTTTAACCTTAAGGTATCATCATCTTTCACTCACACACACACACACACACACACACACACACACACACACACACACACACACACACACTTGCTTGGACCACATGTGTAGGTATTAAGTTCACTCGGTATACACTTTCATTCCTTAATTGCTATAAGCATTCACACCCAAGGTCATGCATATATTATTTTACACTAACTAATCATGGTGAAAAGTAAAAGTAGTAGTAGAAGTTGTAGTAGTAGTAGTAGTAGTAGTAGTAGTAGTAGTAGTAGTAGTAGTAGTAGTAGTAGTAGTAGTAGTAATAATAATGATAATAATAATAAACAAGTTGCAAATTGGAATCATCAAGGTCATTTGAGTGTGTGTGTGTGTGTGTGTGTGTGTGTGCGAGCCAGTCATCAGTATAATATTGAGCAAGACAAGTGTTGAAATAAAATTTTACCAAGGTTAGGAAAGTAATAAAAAATGAAAGGGATAAGTTTGTGTTTTTACATTTTTACTCTCCTGAAGGCGAGGCTGACGAGGCCCTGCGTTCCTTCCTCCCGCGGTGACGTGGAGGAAAGAGGAGATAATAGAGGGAAACACAGGAATATGAGATAAATACGAGGAAGAGATGGGGGAAAATAATTGAGAGAGAGAGAGAGAGAGAGAGAGAGAGAGAGAGAGAGAGAGAGAGAGAGAGAGAGAGACTTCTATTTATTATTTGCAAACAGATATACATCTTACCTCTCCTCTTTCATCCCTACACACACACACACACACACACACACACACACACACACACACACACACACACACACACACCTGATTACTGATTCTATTCCATTCATCTACTACTCTATTTGAGAATCGTTTCCTTTCAGTCTCTTTTTTTAAAATCTAACTTTACCAAGCTTCAAAACATTATTCCTTGTCTTATCCTGATTACTAACCACGAGAATTTTGCTTATGTCCTCCTTGTTAGATTCATCTCCTTTTAATTTTTTTGTACCTTTTATGCTAAGTTTTCTCTAATGCTTCGTCTAAGGATGTGATGCACTCATGGGCAACAGTACCAGCACTGTACTCATTCCCGCTGTATGTTGCGCTTTTATTTATCATCAGCGTTGTTATCCTCGTCTTTATACTGGGTCGCTGCTTACTTTTGCTGAGCCGCCTCCATCTGTCTTTATCTTCTCTCTCATGTTTGCTCCTGTGTAATCTTTCCATCCTATCTTGGCTTCTCCTCTCCTTCTACTTCAGTGTATTTTCATATCCAGTGCACTTTTCTCATCGCTTTCTCCACTGTTCCTTGCCCTCTTCCTCAGTCTTAAGTCTTCGGATCTGTTGCTAGTCTCCATGCCAGACTGTTGCTAGTCCCCATGCCAGACTGTTGCTAGTCTCCATGCCAGACTGTTGCTAGTCTCCATGCCAGACGAGGCAATTGATAGTTGTCTAGCGGATCGGGGCTCATGTTCACAACGCTCTCTTTTCTCACCAGGACTGTTTTTAAATGTCACAGATGATTGCTCTGGTGGTCATTCATATTTTCCTAGATGGTGCTGAGTCATTGCTAAAACATTGCCACAAACATGGAAAATCCCCAAAAAACAGTAAGAATATTTCAAATAAAGCCTGCCATATTAAAAGGTGCCGAGACGAGACGCCGAAACGCTTCAAAATACGAACTAAGTTCAATTTATTGTTCATTTAAGTATGGTTCAGGTGTTGGTTGCGAGTATTGCCCTTGTATCGGCACACTCCCTCACTGGACCCTCTGTCACAGGGCTGTTAAATACGCTGTCATTGAGGAGCTGTGATCCTATTCAGGCGGCAGGCACCGTCTTCATGGTGAGCCATAATATTACCTCCGCTCTGGTGAGGCGCTTGAAACACTTGAAGCAGTCAGGCAACCATTGCACACATTTTAAACTGCGCTGTCACATGACGCTGCCTCTCCCGCCGAC
>NC_087161.1:637500-642500 GCF_035594125.1 Scylla paramamosain
AGAACGGGGGCGGGGAAAGCGTGTGTGTGTGTGTGTGTGTGTTTGTAGTACCGCCATATTGATCTGTTACTTCCTTCCCGCCCTCCCCTCCCCCCACCCCGCCTCCCTCCCTCACCAGCATTGCTTCCTTGTGTGTGTGTGTGTGTGTGTGTGTGTGTGTGTGTGTGTGTGTGTGTGAGTGTGTTCGTAAAGTGCACTATGCTAATTGATGAATTAACGAAGATCTAACTACAATATGAGAGAGAGAGAGAGAGAGAGAGAGAGAGAGAGAGAGAGAGAGAGAGAGAGAGAGAGAGAGAGAGAGAGAGAGAGAGAGAGAGAGGTTAGGTACTACGATTATTATTGTTTACGGAGAAATGTATTTGTGTCTGTCTGTGTGTGTGTGTGTGTGTGTGTGTGTGTGTGTGTGTGTGTGTGTGTGTGTGTGTGTGTGATTTGTGCATGATGTCAGTTTCTCTCTCTCTCTCTCTCTCTCTCTCTCTCTCTCTCTCTCTCTCTCTCTCTCTCTCTGATTGCGAAGTGTGTAGGAGTGGTAGGTGTGATTGATTGGGTTATAATGAGCAGGAGGAAGAGGAAGAGGAGGAGGAGGAGGAGGAGGAGGAGGAGGTGGAAGAGGAGGTGGAAGAGAAGGAGGAGGAGGAGGAGGAGGAGGAGGAGGAGGAGGAGGAGGAGGAGGAGGTGGAAGAGGAGGAGGAGGAGGAGGAGGAGGAGGAGGAGGAGGTGGAAGAGAAGGAGGTGGAGGAGGTGAAAGAGAAGGAGGAGGAGAAGGAGGAAGAGGAAGAGGTGGAGTAGCAGAGGCAATATCGATAACAGCAGTAAGAAAATGGAGTAGACAGGGAAAAACAAGATAAGGAGGAGGAGGAGGAATACAAAGGAATACAAAGGAATACAAAGGAAAGCCAAACAGCAACAAACCTTTTGGTCCTTGCAAGGCTGTTTGGTAACTACTTCTAACTAGCTACAGTGAAGAGAGACAGGACAGCATAGCAGAAGGCTCCTCCCCACCCACCACTCCCTCCAGCTTGCGCTGGCATGGAAATAGTTGGGAAAAGTACCATGCAGTATGGAAAAACTGACATGGAAATTTTCATAGGAAAGGATGAAAGGAAGTTCTACTATTCACCCTACGGTGAACTCTATACGCCTATCTGAAAGTTAATACAAGTTATATTAAAACTGTTGAATAAGAGTTTAAATAGTGAATTTAGTAATTATTCGGACAAGAAGAGAGCTTGTTGGGGATTTGCTTTTAAATATTTGTCTATTTTATTTTTGAATGATTCAATAGTATTGCTGTTTACAATTTCGGCAGGAAGTTTATTCCATATATTTACTATACGATTAAAGAAGAAATGTTTGGCCTCGTGGGATTTAAAACGTTTGGGTATAATCTTGAATCCATTATTTCTTGTTAGGTTAGAATGATCAATGGTAAAATAATTATGTGCATCAATGTTACTATATCCTTTGAAAATTTTGAACACTTCAATTAGGTCTCCTCTTATCCTGCGCTTTGTTAAACTAAATAGGTTTAGTTCTTCCAGTCGTTCCTCATACGGCTTATTGCGCAATCTTGGAATCATCTTTGTGACTCTGCGCTGTATCTTTTCTAGTTTTTCAATGTCTTTTTTGTAGTATGGTGACCAGAACTGTACACAGTATTCTAGATGAGGGCGCACCAGTGAGTTATATAAGGCAAGTATAACCTTTTCTGATTTAAATTCAAAGGTTCTTCCAATGAACCCTACTAATTTATTTGCCGTCTTTACTGTTTCTGTGCAGTGTTGACTCGGCTTTAGGTCGTTTGACACAACGACACCAAGATCTTTTTCTTTATCAGCACTTGACAGTGGCATGTTATTCATTACATATCTCGCCTGAACATTGTTGCTTCCGATATGTAGAATTTTGCACTTTTCTATATTGAATCTCATCTGCCATTTTTCTGCCCAGCTTGTTAGTTTATTGAGGTCACACTGCAGTTCCTGCCATTGTGACACAGACGTAACTCTACTTGTTATTTTGGTGTCGTCTGCAAATTTACTTATTTTGCAGTTTATCCCTTCATCAATATCATTTATGTACATTAGGAAGAGTACTGGTCCTAATACAGAGCCTTGAGGAACGCCGCTATTTACCTTATGCCACTCTGACTCTTTCCCATTTATTACAACACGCTGTTTTCTGTCAGAGAGCCAGTCTCTCAGCCATTTCAGGGTGTTTCCGGCAATGCCGTGAGCTTTTACTTTGCTGATGAGTCTCTTATGGGAACAGTGTCGAAAGCTTTCTGGAAATCAAGGTAGATAATATCAACAGCTTTTGTCTCGTCATACGAGTTAAATACTTCATAAAAGAAGTCTAGTAAGTTTGTTAAGCAGGAGCGCTTGGTTCTGAAACCGTGTTGCGAATCCTTTATGATTTTATTTTCTTCTAAATATTTAACAATTTTATCTCTAATTATTGTTTCCATCAGCTTACACACTACTGAAGTGAGACTGATCGGCCTGTAATTGGCTGGGAGAGATTTATTTCCTTTTTTAAAGATTGGCGTGACATTTGCTAGTTTCCATTCGTGGGGAACTTTACCCGCTAGCAAAGTTTTATTGAATAAAATTGTAAGCGGTTTCACGAGCTCATTTCTTGCTTCTTTAAGAAGCCTGGGTGATATCTTGTCTGGCCCGGGTGTTTTGTTTACGTTCATGCTCTTTGTGACTGAGAGGATTTCACTTTCTGTGATGGTGAAGTCTGGCAGTGTGGTGCCTCGTGACTGAGGCGTGGGGGTCGGCAGACTGCCCTGAACATCCTCAGTCGTGAAGACGGTTGAGAAGTACTCGTTCAGGGTATTCGCCATGTCTGTTTCGCTTGTTATTTGTTTACCATTTTCTGTTATCAATGGACCAATCGTTGATGTTACGACCCTTTTTGCTTTTACATAACTGTAAAATTCTTTTGGGTTCGTTTTACATGAGTTCGCGATCTGAGCTTCGACAGATTTTTTGCTGCATTTGATCAGCTTTTAGTTTTTCTACGTAATCTGTCATGCTCTAGTTTATCATCATTATTTTGTGTTAGTATGTATTTGTGGTACGCATTTTTCTCAGCCAGAAGGCAGCATCTAATTTCATTGTTCCACCATTTCGGTTTGGTGTTTTTTACCTTCCGTCTGTTTCGTTGCGGTACACACAAAAACGTAGTTTCATTTAACTTTTTAGCAAAGACTTCCCATGCGTTGTTTATGTCTGGTGTTTCCAGCAGTTCATTCCAGTCTATGGATGCAAGCTGCATGCGAAGTCTCTCAAAGTTAGCACGCCGATAGTCTGGCACTTTTTCTTTACTTTCGCTTACTTTAGCTTTGTCAAAATTTATGGTGAAAAGTAAGCTACGATGATCGCTGGAACTCAGTTCTGGTCCAATTTTAGGTCTTTTACTGACTCTTCACCAGTTGTTAAAACAATATCTAGGATATTGTTACCTCTCGTCGGATGCATGACGTGCTGGTGGAGGGAGCTTTCAAGGATACTCCCGTAGAGATGGTGGCCTGCGTGAGCCGTCAGTGGTTCACCCCACCTCGTGACTGGAAGATTAAAGTCCCCCATAATTATGCAATTATTAACGCAGCAAATGTCCGCGATAAGGTCATAAAGTTTTTCGTCTGTAGCGGGTGACTGGGCTGGAGGGCGATAGACGAGACCTAATGTTATTTTACGAGATTTATTTTCTAACTGGATGAAAGTGACGTCTATATTAGCAATGGTTGGGATCGGAAGTAAACGAGGATGAAGATTACTTTTTACGTAAAACATAACACCGCCTCCCGCACGGTGAGTTCTCTCGCAGCTAAAAATGGTGTAGCCAGGGAGTGAGTACTCAGCTAAGTAATCCCTGCTTGATGAATTTATCCACGTTTCCGTGACGCCTATGATGTCGTAGTTTTCAAGATAAATAAGAGCTTGCAGCTCATTTAATTTATTCCGTAAACTACGGGCATTGAAGTAACAAGCTCTGATCTTGTCTGAACCTGTGGATGAAATATTTAAGTTAGTGCTTACGACGCTGGTCCTGTTGCTGGCGCGCGCGCGTTTTTTGATCTGTGGAGACAAACTTTTTCATGGATTAGTCTGCCCATCCTGGCTGCTCCCACAGAGTTCAGATGAAGGCCGTCTCTCTGAAAGAGTCTGTGTTCATTATAAAAATCGTTCCACATGTTAAGATACTCCACGTTTTCCTGTTGGCAGAGAGTCTTTAATCTGTTATTTATACTGAACGCAATGTTGTAGAACCTTGCGTTCGCGTTGATCCTCGGGAGAATGCCTGAAATTATAATATTATTTGATTTAGTCTTGTACTTGCGAATCATTTCCTTGTACTTCGCCATCAGTTCTTCTGATCGGGACCGCTGGACGTCATTTGTGCCTGCGTGGATAACATAAAGGGTGTTAGTTGTGGCGTCCTTGGTCGTGTCCTCGATGGCAGCAGTGATGTCCCCTAGGGAGGCTCCAGGAAGGCAGTACCTCCTCCTGCGAGACGGGACTCTTCCACAAAATTCCACCAGCTGTCCTCGGACGATCGAATCCCCCACAAGGAGGAGGAGGAGGAGGAGGAGGAGGAGAGGGGAGAGGAGGACGAGGAGGAGGAGGAGGAGGAGGAGAAGGAGGAGGAGCGGGGGAGAGGAGGACGAGGAGGAGGAGGAGGAGGAGGAGGAGGAGAAGGAGGAAGAGGAAGAGGAGGAAAACCAGGATTAGAAACCGGAGAGACGAATAAAGAGAAGGAAAACTGTGGAGTGAGAGGAAGAGGAAGAGGAGGAGGAGGAAGGAAGAGGAAGAGGAAGAGGAAGAGGAGGAGGAGGAGGAGGAGGAGGAGGAGGAGGAGGAGGAGGAGGAGGAGGAGGAGGAAAAATAACCTTTAATTAATTAGATTGAAGAAGGAAACATGAACTATTCCTAAAAAGTTTCGTAAGAGAGAGAGAGAGAGAGAGAGAGAGAGAGAGAGAGAGAGAGAGA
>NC_087161.1:647500-652500 GCF_035594125.1 Scylla paramamosain
CTCTCTCTCTCTCTCTCTCTCTCTCTCTCTCTCTCTCTCTCTCTCTCTCTCTATTTATATTTATCTATTTATGCATCTACCTCTGTTTATCTATCTGTCTGTGTATCTATATGTCTGTCTGTCTGTGTATGTCTCTCTTCTGTTTTTTTAATACCACACTAACTCCTTTGCTTTCGCCCTCGCCCACAGACCTTCTCCCCTTCAACATACTGGGCGGGCCGGAGACTCGCGAGTTCCTACTGAGGGTGGCGGAGGTGTCCATCGACTACATTAGGGAAACCTTCGACCGACATGCCAAGATCCTGGACTTCCACCAGCCCGAGCAGCTCAAGGAAGTGCTGGACCTGGAGATCCCCGCCAAACCCATGGTGCTGGAACAGGTCATCGCAGACTGCATGGACGCCCTCAAGTACCAGGTCAAGACAGGTAAGTGTGCGTGTACTTCCGTGCGTTTGAGTGAGTTTGTCTTTATTTCAGTAAGGGGTACTAGGTCAGGACAAGTTGGCGTGTGAGTGTGGGTGTTTGAGTGTAAGGTTAACTGGTCAAGACAGGTGTGTGTGTGTGTGTGTGTGTGTGTGTGTGTGTGTGTGTGTGTGTGTGTGTGTGTGTGTGTGTGTGTGTGTGTGTGTGTACGTTCCTATTGCCTCAAGCTGTCGCCGTGGGTCAGACAGCCGTAGCAGTGATTATCTCCATCCCTCCCTTCTGCCTTCCCTCCCTCCTCTCCACTCACTCTCCTCCCCTTCTTTCCTTCCTCCGTTTCTTCCCTTTTTCCCTCCCACCCTGGACTTCTGTTGCTGGAGGCGCTAACAAGTGTGAGAGCAACACCAGCGCATCACATGAAGAGCGGCTGGCTAGTTGGCTGGCAGGGCGGGGCGGGGCGGGGCGGGGGCGAGGCGGAGGGTGGAAAACTCTCCGGACTAACACCTTCAAGTTTCAATACACAGACCATAGAGAAGCACAGGCCATACACAGACCATAGAGAAGCACATAACCACATGGCAGCACCAGAACCATCACCGCCACCGCCTCCAACAACAGTGACAAGAACAACAACAACTTATACTACTACTACTACTACTACTACTACTACTACTACTACTACTACTACTACTACTACCACTATTGACACTAGTACTATAACGCCACCACCACCACCACCACCAACAACAACAACAACAAAAGTACCCCTAAAACTTAAAAAAAACGTCTTCAAACTTCATAAAAAAAAACTCAAGCATCACCACCACCATCACAACCATCACAACCACCACCACTACCCAGCCCTCCCTCATCCTCCCCCATCTCCCCCACCACACATTTCCTAATCTGTCCCCAGCCTCCCAAAAAATTGAAGAAGGAGCTCTCAGAAATATCGCGAGCCCGTTCTTCCTCTCAATGCAATAATAAATTTCCGGGGAAGAAATTACGTTTGCTTACCGTGAGCGAAGAGAGGCTAGATTGCTGGAGGAGGAGGAGGAGGAGGAGGAGGAGGAGGAGGAGGAGGAGGTTAGGTAAAGGTTGTGTTGTATTGTGTTGCTCAAAGATAAGATGGATTTTCGTCTCTCTCTCTCTCTCTCTCTCTCTCTCTCTCTCTCTCTCTCTCTCTCTCTCTCTCTCTCTCTCTCTCTCTCTCTCTCTCTCTCTCTCTCTCTCTCTCTCTCTCTCTCTCTCCTTTCCTTTCCTCTCTCTCTCTCTCTATACATTTTTTAAAATTTCATTTATTTTATATTTTCTATCCATTTCTTTTTTCTCCTCTCATCTCCTCTCATTTCTTTTTCTCTCCTCTCATTTCTTCTCTTTCTTCTGTTCTCCTCTCCTTTCCTTTCCTCTTTCTTCTTTTCTCCTCCTCTCCTTTCCTCTCCTCTCATTTCTTTTCCTCCCCTCTCCTCTCCCTCTCCTCTCCTCCTTTTTCTCTCCTCTCCTCTCCTTTTCTCTTCTCTCCTTCCCTCCCACCCTCCTTTCTTGCCTCCCGCGCTGCCTCCCGCCTCCTCCCTCATTCTAAAGGCCTGATCGTTTATCTGATGCCTCCTCCCATCTGGAAAATCACTCTTGTGTTATGACCAAAGCATTCTCTCCCTCCCTCCCTCCCTCCCTCCCTCCCTCCCTTCTTCTCCTTCTGTTATGGAAGTTGACTTACGTATCAGCCCAGATTGTTGCACGGAGGCTCGCGCGCACACACACACACACACACACACACACACACACACACACACACACGTTACTTTCATTTATTTTTTTCCTTCTTCCTTTTATGAATCAGGGAAGTTTGGGAAGTTTACTACTACTACTACTACTACTACTACTACTACTACTACTACTACTACTACTACTACTACTAAAAGAAATTCGAATAGCGGATAAAGCGCTAGATTCAATGAAAGGAATCAGAGAGAGAGAGAGAGAGAGAGAGAGAGAGAGAGAGAGAGAGAGAGAGAGAGAGAGAGAGAGAGAGAGAGAGCTGCGGTACGTAATGTTTGGGGCGCGTTTTGTAATGTTCCGCCCGCTTGGGATGAAAAGGGAAGACTGCAATTATCACGGAAAGATTACCATTTAACAGAGGGAGAGGGAGGGAGAGGGAGAGGGAGAAGAAGATAGGGAGAGGGAGGGAGGGACAAGGAGGCACCATCTGTAGAGAGAGAGAGAGAGAGAGAGAGAGAGAGAGAGAGAGAGAGAGAGAGAGAGAGAGAGAGAGAGAGAGAGAGAGAGAGAGAGAGAGAGAGAGAGAGGAGGAGTAGGGAGCAAATAGCGGAAGGGAGGGAAAAAGGGAGGGAGGAAAGTCACTCCACAAAGACACCAGGAGTTAAAAAGCGGAACAATACACAAAGGAGAGAGAGAGAGAGAGAGAGAGAGAGAGAGAGAGAGAGAGAGAGAGAGAGAGAGAGAGAGAGAGAGAGAGAGAGAGAGAGAGAGAGAGAGAGAGAGACGAGGAAAAATATTACAACCCAATGATTTAAATATGAGAAAGACGAAAAGATAAAAAAAAAGAGGCAGAGGAGAACAAGAAAGAGGAAAAGGAGAAAGAGGAAGAAGAGGGGGAAGGAGGATTACATGAAGAATAGAAACCAGGAGAACTGTCCCTTGTAACAATAATCTCCTTAACATATTGTGAAATTACTTACGTTACAACTTTGATCTTCCTTCACCTCTGCAATACATCACAACACACACACACACACACACACACACACACACACACACACACACACACACACACACACATAGAGGGAGACTTGCTTGTGTCTTGGCTTGAAAATCACAAAAGACTACAAAGGATGTCCAAGCATCAGCAGCAGCAGACATTTAGGTCCCTGCAAGGCTGTGTGGTGACTACTTCTAACTAGCTACAGACAGGACGGTGAAGGAGAAGGGACAGAAAATAAAGGAGAGTAAAGAAGAAAAGAAAGAAAAAGAAAGGAGACTTAAGAGAAAAGGAAAGAAAAAGACATGAAAATAAAGGAGAAAGGACATAAGAAAGAACGTGATTAAAGTAGGAAAAACTGAAAAAAAGAGTAAAGGAGATAAAAAAAAACAAGAAGGATAGTAAAGAAGAAAAGACAGAATAGTAAACCGAAGGAGAAAGAAAGGGAAATAAGAAGAGAAAGAATGAGATGAGGAGGAGGAGGAGGAGGAGGAGAAATATGGGAGCGGAAGGGCACAAGAGGGAGAGATCAGGTGTATAATAGAAATGTCAGCTTAACCAGAAAAAAAATAGTGGGAGAGATTTTGGAGACTGCCATTTATGATGTGTATCCCTCCCACTCTCTCTCTCTCTCTCTCTCTCTCTCTCTCTCTCTCTCTCTCTCTCTCTCTCTCTCTCTCTCTCTCTCTCTCTCTCTCTCTCTCTCTCTCTCTCTCTCTCTCTCTCTCTCGGTATGTAGATGAGAGCATGTGTGTGTGTGTATGTGTGTGTGTGTGTGTATGTGTGTGTGTGTGTGTGTGTGTGTGTGTACATTGTCTGCACAGAGAGATAAGAGACGTGTCGCTTCTCCCCTCCACTGTTTCCCTCTCCCTCCACTGTTTCCCTCTCCCTCCACTCCCTCCCTCTCCCCTCTACTCCCTCCCTCTTCCTCCATCCATCTCCCCTCACCCTGCATTCCATCCTCCACGCCTTCCCTCTTGTTTCCACCCTTTCTACTCATTCTGCACTTCATTCCTCTCTTCAACTCTCTTTCTCTTCCATCTATTCCCTCCACACTTCCTTTCCTCCACTCCTTTCATGTGCACTTCCCCGCTTCTTCCCTTTTCTCTCCTCTCCCTCTGCTGCACCTTGTCCCATCTCCCTGCTGCCTGTCTGCCTCACTCCCTACACTCTGAGACAAGCCTTCCTCTTTGCTGTCCATTAAAACTACCATTACCTTCTTGGTAGTCTTAGGTTAGGTTACCTCGTGGGGACTACAAGAGTCGATGTGGTCTTTGTGCTTAATCTTATGTAACCTGCGACTCCTTCCCGCACACTCATACACCATTCTACACCCTTCATCACACTTCCTACACCCTTCATCACACTTCCTACACCCTTCATCACACTTGTATACCCTTCTCCACACTCCAAATATCCTTCACCACACTCCTTCACCCTTCACCACACTCCTTCACCCTTCACCACACTCCTTCACCCTTCACCACACTCCTTCACCCTTGACCACACTTCTACATCCTCTACCACACTTCTACACCCTCCTCCTCCTTCTTCTCCTCCTCTTCCTCTTCCTTTTCTCACATTTTTCCGTATCTTTTTCCTCTTCCCTCTCCTCCTTTTCCTTTCCTCCTCCTCCTCCTCCTCCTCCTCTCTCTCTCTCTCTCTCTCTCTCTCTCTCTCTCTCTCTCTCTCTCTCTCTCTCATTGATATTCAGAAATAACAAACACAACGCCACAATCTGTCGCCACACACACTTACTTTACAGCTCATGGGGAGAGAGAGAGAGAGAGAGAGAGAGAGAGAGAGAGAGAGAGAGAGAGAGAGAGAGAGAGAGAGAGAGAGAGTGCAATGAAGGAAGACA
>NC_087161.1:657500-660000 GCF_035594125.1 Scylla paramamosain
ATATTATAATGTATAATGATGATGATGATGAGGAGGATAATACTAACAATAACAACAATAATAATTACCACACCAACACCACCGTCACCGCCACCGTCACCACCACCACCACCACCACCACCACCAAGTCCTGCCTGCCAGTCTAACAAAATCACCAGTTTTACATTAAATTTTGCCACACATCAGTACTTCAGCTCCCTGCCTCTCCCGTGCCGTGTAATGGAGCAGGTGGCGCCACTCACAGCCCAGCGCCCTCTCCGCCACACCTTTTATTATTATCATTATTATTTTTATCATTTTTATTATTATCTCTGGTAAAAATGGATATTCGCTTTCCGGCTTCCATTTTAATGCATTACAGGCGAGATTCTTATTCTCTCTCTCTCTTTTTTGACGCGTTGTGTGTGTGTGTGTGTGTGTGTGTGTGTGTGTGTGTGTGTGTGTGTGTGTGTGTGTGTGTGTGTGTGTGTGTTGCAAGCAGGTGTTCATCCTTCTCTTCCTCCTCCTCCTCCTCCTCCTCCTCCTCCTCCCTCACTCCTCATCGGTGCCAGTTGTAGGAGTCATCACCGTCAACACCATCATCTTCACCATCACCAGTAATCATCCACGAAACACACTTCTCTCTCACTTTTCTCCTCTTCCTCCTCCTCCTCCTCCTCCTTCTCCTCATGGATGTGCAGCACTGGTGAGGGTCATGATGGCACTGTAATGGCACCACTGCCACTGCGCCAAGGCTTCGTGGTCAATGTTCCTTCCCTCTCCATTCTCCTCGCCTCCCCTCTCCTGTCTCCTCCTGTCCTCTCCTCCCATCTCCTCCTTTCCTCTCCTCGCTATGCTGGGGATTAACGCTTCGCACCTCAGGCATGCGTGGCTGAGAGTGTATGTGTGTATGTGTGTGTGTGTGCGTGTTCTCCCAGGGCGTCACAAAGCTTCAGTAAACACAAGCTGCTTCGCTAATAATTATGAAACATCGTCAATAACTCACCAACTGCTTCAGAATCTCTCTCTCTCTCTCTCTCTCTCTCTCTCTCTCTCTCTCTCTCTCTCTCTCTCTCTCTCTCTCTCTAAGCCTACAAAAGGATACAGTCGTTTCTACTTACACATGTTTCCTCCTTCGTGCAAACAGTGATTGAGATAACAAAGTACAATCTTTTTATTCCTACGGGGAAAAAAAGGAGGAAGGGAAGAGAAGGGAAAGAGAGGGACAGGAGAAGGAAAAGACACCCATTTCTCCTTCTGATGGGAAAATTCACTTCTTCTGCAGTCCGAAGGGAAAGGAAAAGGGGAAGGGAAAGAAGGAAGGAGAAAGAAAGACACGTGTTTGTGTTCCTGATATGAATCGTATAACTCTCACATCTCAAAAAATTCCCACACAGTAATGGATTCAGGCGTCCATGGAATGCTAATTTGTTCCTGCAGGGGAGAAAAGGAAAGGAAAGGAAAAGAAAAAGAGCAGGAAAGAGGGAGAGAAGACACTTATTTCTACTCCTGACGTGAATCTTACAACTCTTTCACGCCCCGAAAAAATCCCACGCGTTAATGGATTCAGTCACTTATACTGTAGAATCCTTTGCTAATATCACTATTGTTCCGTCTTTAGAATGCCCTGCTAATATCACTGTTTCGTTTGTAGAATTCCCTACTAATATCACTCCGTTATTTATAGAATCCCCTGCTAATATCATTGTTTTGTCTATAGAATTCCCTGCCTATATCACCGTTCTTCCTTTTATAGGCGGTTCCAGATACAAAATGCTTGCTAATATCACCTTCCGTCTATAGAATTCCCTTGCTAATATTATTGTTTCGTCTATAGAATTCCCTGCTTATATCACCGTTCTTCCTTTTATAGGCGGTTCCAGATACAAAATGCTTGCTAATATCACCTTCCGTCTATTAAATTAAATGCTAAAATCACTGTTCCTGCATTTATAGCCCCTGTACCCCCGCCGCCCTCTCAGGTGTCGCTTCGCCGCTGTGCTTTTGTTTCCGCGCCATCCCATCGACCGCCGCGTCCCGAACCCTCCGCGCCACTGACAAAAATAAAAGAAAAGAGATCCGTAAGAGAGATGAAGGTATTCTGGTCTGCGCCGCGATGCTCTTTTGTCCGGCAGATGATAGAGATTTGGGTGCTTAGGGTTGTCATAGATGAATGGTGTGTGTGTGTGTGTGTGTGTGTGTGTGATAGGTTTGAGAGTATGTGTGCAAGGATCTGTGATATCAGTGTAAGGCTACTGTTTTGTGTGAGAGAGAGAGAGAGAGAGAGAGAGAGAGAGAGAGAGAGAGAGAGAGAGAGAGAGAGAGAGAGAGAGACGGGTAAAAAGTCCTTTGGTTATGAGTGTTTTCATTTCTCTCTCTCTCTTTCTCTCTCTCTCTCTCTCTCTCTCTCTCTCTCTCTCTCTCTCTCTCTCTCTCTCTCTCTCTCTCTCTCTCAGGTCATTAGAATGTTAAGCCATCAAGACTGTTGTTCTTAAATATTTTCGCTTTGACCAAGAAATTA
>NC_087161.1:665000-672500 GCF_035594125.1 Scylla paramamosain
CTCCCTCTGCAGAGCCACTACTCCCTGAATGGGCGCCGCCGCCGCGATGGGCCTGGGCACTGACAACCTCATCGAAGTTCCTGTTGACGAGAAGTAAGTGAAAAGGGAACGCTAAGGAACACTAAGGAAGAACAAGCAGCAGCAGACGTATTGGTCCTTGAGAGTTTTTATTAATTTATTTTTTTTATTATTTTTTGTTCTTGTCATATGAACAGGAATGTGATACTAAGTGAAAGCAAGAGGGAGAGACCGGAGAGAGAGAGAGAGGAGGAGAGAGGGAGAGAGATGAGAGAGAGAGGAGAGAGAGAGGAGAGAGAGAGAGGAGAGAGAGAGAGAGAGAGAGAGAGGAGAGAGAGAGAGAGTAAGAAGACAGTATCCTCCCTTCCCCTTAATTAACTCTTTCACTGCTATTTGGTAGCTTAGGTTAGGTTAGGTCCTTGATTACTAACCACACTGAGACATTTTCTTTAATTCTACAGCCACGTCAAAAACATTATACTGGTTACAAAATTGTGAATGTCTGTTCTTTTTTATCTCCTGTTTTCATGTAGATGCTTATAAAAATTCCATACATTGCTTTTAGTGTTATAAATTGTTGCATGTCGCAGTGAAAGGGCTACCACATTGACTTGCCATTGCAGGGGCCACATGCTTCCGTCTGAGCTGGACCGTCTCATCCAGGAGGAGAAGGGCAAGGGCAAGGTTCCTTTCTTCCGTGTGCGCCACTGCCGGCACCACCGTGATGGGCGCCTTCGACCCCCTGCACGCCATCGCCGACGTCTGCGAGAAGCACACGCTGGGTTTCCACGTCGATGTGAGCATTCAGCTGGGAGGGGGGGAGGAGGAGGAGGGGAGGATTACAGAGGGAGGGAGGGAGGCAGGGAGGGAGGGAGGGAGGAAGGAGGCAGGGAGAATGGGGAGGGAATGAGAGGGATAGGGAGGAAATGAAGAGAGGGGGATAGGGAGTGAGTGAGAGAGAGAGAGAGAGAGAGAGAGAGAGAGAGAGAGAGAGAGAGAGAGAGAGAGAGAGAGAGAGAGAGAGAGAGAGAGATATGGTAGTAATAGTATTAGTAAACCCCAGTTAATCTTGCGATGGTAATAGTGTTAGTATTAGTAGTGTAGTGATGTAAGTAAATAAATGTTAAATATTTATTGCCATTAACAGCTTTTATAAATTATTACAACGTTGGCTAATAGTAATCAAAAGCAATGTGTGTGTGTGTGTGTGTGTGTGTGTGTGTGTGTGTGTGTGTGTGTGAACTAAAGTAACCATGTGTGTGTGCGTGTGCTGCAGGCGGCGTGGGGCGGCGGCGTGCTGCTGTCCAAGAATCAGCGTCACAAGATGGCTGGCGTGGAGCGTTCCAACTCCATCACGTGGAACCCTCACAAGCTGATGGGCACCCTGCTGCAGTGCTCCACCGTGCACTTCCAGGAGGACGTGAGTGGTGTGTGTGTGTGTGTGCATGTGTGTGTGTGTGTGTGTGTGTGTGTGTGTGTGTGTGTGAAGTCGCTATGTGAGTATGAATTGTTTATCCATCTATTTATTTATCAGCCCCTTTATCAGTCTTTCTATCTATTTTTGTCTATCTGTTCATCTATTTCTCTATCTTTCTATATACTTATTTATCTATTAGTCCCTTTATCTATCTTTCTACAATTTTTCTATCTATCTATTTATTTGTGTGTTAGTGTTTGTGTTGATAAGTTAATCTATTTATCTAATTACATCCAAGTGTGTGTGTGTGTGTGTGTGTGTGTGTGTGTGTGTGTGTGTGTGTGTGTGTGTGTGTGTGTGTGTGTGTGTCTTTCATTATCCACACACACAGACACACACACACAGGCTCTTTTCTTACATCCCCACATCCATCACAAACACTCTTCCCTTTCCATTCATTAGTACTTCAGTTCCCTTCCCTCTGTTTCTTCCGTCTGTTAACACTCAGTCCACCGCCGGCAGGGTCTCCTCATCTCGTGCAACCAGATGTGCGCAGACTACCTCTTCCAGCAAGACAAACCCTACGACGTGAACTACGACACTGGCGACAAGGTGATCCAGTGCGGCAGACACAACGACATCTTCAAGCTGTGGCTGCTGTGGCGCTCCAAGGTGAGCAGAGGCAGCAGATCAGGAACCGTATTCTGAAACATCTCTGCGCCGGACTCCACTACATTTAAAAGGCTCTATTAGTTGAATTCAGGCAGGCATTTAAGGGTGTTTCTATGGTTCTATTGACGAATTAACTAGTTTTCTACATTATCAACAGAAAAACATTCTTGAGAACACGGCTAATCATCTCTGTGACCTTTGAAAATACTCGTATTGATAGAGCAAAGTGTTTCAGAATACGGGCAGATCAGTTTGGGATATAACCTTTACAACGGCACCTCTTCATCCTTCTAAGTATGTTTTATATTGTGTGTGTGTGTGTGTGTGTGTGTGTGTGTGTGCGCGTGTTCATGCGTGCGTGTGTGCGTGCATGTCTGCGCGCCTTATGACTACCACGTGTAGTTCTGATGCCTTCTTACAGCTTCCCTTGTTTTCTTATGTTATTATGACCCTACAAGAGTGAAAGACCAAAAATACTATCCTGTTTTGTGTGTGTGTGTGTGTGTGTGTGTGTGTGTGTGTGTGTGTGTGTGTGTGTGTGTGTGAGTGTGTGTGCCCCAGCTGACGGGTCCCCGGCTTGCAGGGAGACGAAGGGTTCGAGAAGCACATCGACCACCTGTTTGACATGACGGCCTACCTGGTGCAGCGCATGAAGCAGCACCCTGACAAGTTTGAGCTGCTGAACGACGAGCCGGAGTGCACCAACGTGTGCTTCTGGTACGTGCCCCACCGCCTCCGCACCATGAAGGCCGGCCCCGAGCGTCACAAGATTCTGGGAGAGGTAAGCAACACACGGGGACAGATAGATGCACACACACACACACACACACACACACACACACACTCACACACACACACGGCATGCACACACTGACAGAGAGACAGACAGACAGGCAGGGATATACAGACTACAGGCAGGGGTATACAGATATACAGACAGACATTCACACACGCAGACAGAGAGAGAGAGAGAGAGAGAGAGAGAGAGAGAGAGAGAGAGAGAGAGAGAGAGAGAGAGAGAGAGAGAGAGAGAGAGAGAGAGAGAGAGAGAGATACATAATATATAGATTGATGGCAAACAAGATATAGCCAGATAGATAGACAGGTAGATAGGAAGATGGATAGATAGTTTTATTAACCATAGCTTACAAACAGAACATACACTTAACCATTTCTTTTTTCCCTCCCTGCACCCTCTACACCACCTCGTCTTCTTCACCTCCTCTATCTCGTCCACGCCGCCTGACAGATCCAGCCCATCCTGAAGGGCCGCATGATGACCGCTGGCACCCTGATGATCGGATACCAGCCACTCGACCACCACCCCAACTTCTTCAGGAACATCATCTCCTCACAGGCCGTCAGGAGAGAGGACATAGACTTCATGCTGGAGGAACTGGACCGTCTGGGCTATGACTTGTAAAATGGAGAGATACCAAGTGCAGGAAGGAAGGAGGAGTGGGCGGAGGGAGGAAGGCCTAAAGGTACTGATTGAAATAGTTATGTCAGATTTTTTTCTCCTCTCTCCTCCTTATCCTCCTTCTCTTTTTCCCTCCTCCTTCTCCTCTCCCTCGTCCTCCTCGTCCTCCTCCTCCTCATCCTGATCCGGTTTCTTGTTGTCCTCCGCGAAAGTGACTGTCTCCAGGTCTGTGTTGTTGTTGTTGTTGTTGTTGTTGTGATAAGCAGTTGTGACGGGAAGGCTCGCGTGGGGCTGTCGAGGGCTGTAGTCTCCTCCCACTCCTCCTCTTGCTTTCCTTCTTACTCCTACTTCTCTTCCTTCTACAACTACTACTACTACTACTACTACTACTACTACTACTACTACTACTACTGTCACTACTACTACTACTACTTCTACTACTACTACTACTACTACTACTACAAGTACCGATGCTGCCCCTGCTCTTAAGACCAAACAAACTCGCTTCACTGTTGCATCGCTCCGCCTTCAACTCTGCGAGACAGACAGCCTTATGATATACTGACACTTGGGAGCAACACCGCCGCGACCTAACACCGCCCACACGACACCCGCCGCCCGCCCACTAGGCACCCATGACACACACCCACACCCCTGACACATACCCTAGCAGCCTTGACACGTACCTTACACAAACCCACACCACCACGAACTCTTTGCGGGGACTGAGGGTATGACCATTCCATAAGTACAAACCAGGGACTTGCAGGTTTTGAGAGTCTCCACAGAGTTCAAGAGCCTCTGTTTTGAGCCCCGAGCAGCCCCCGCCCCGCCCCGCTCAGAGCCCCGTCAGTCAGCTGCCTAGGCCGGGTTGTGGACCGCTTTGTTTACCCGCCGTTGTGACGTGGCGGGCGGCCTGGCCTGACTCGAGCGTGGCCGGGAGTCAGCAGTGGTCAGGCAGGTGAGGCCGCGCTGGTGTGTCCGTGTCACGCCACCAGCCGCCTTATTGTGAGAGCTTTGGTGTGCCGCTGCTGGGCGTGGGGCGGCTGAGTGCCAGATGGTGCAGGGCCGTTGAGTGTCAGGTGGTGCAGGGGGTGGTGTGTTAATGCCAGCTGGTGGGTTAGTGCCAGATGGTAAAGATGGCGGTGCCAGGTGGTACAGGGCCGTGGGGCAGTGCCAGGTGGTGAAGTGGTAGGTAAGTAGCTGGTGGCAGTGGATTAGTGCCAGGTGGTACAGGAGGTGGAGGATCAGTGCCAGGTGGTGCAGGGGCCGCTGGGTTAGTGCCAGGTGGTGCAGAGGCCGCTGGATCAGTGCTGGATGGTGCAGGAAGTGGATGGGTAGTGCCAGCTGGCGGTGTGTTAATGCCAGGTGAAGCAGGAAGTGGTGGGGCAATGTCTGGTGGTGCAGGGGCGGCTGAGTCAATGCCAGGTGGTACAGGAGGTGGTGTGTGAGTGCCAGGTGGTGCAAGGGGCGTTAGGAAAGTGTCAGATGGTAAAGGTGACAGTGGGCTGGTATCAGGTGGTACAGGTAGCGGTGGGGCAGTGCCAGGTGTCTGTGGGCTAGTGCCAGTCTCAAGGGGCGGTGCAGGGCCGTGTCTGGATTTTGGTATCAGCTCAGTAACCTGGTGACACCCACAAGTATCACCGCACTGGTTTAGACAGCACCCCCCGAGCCACCCACGCCGCCCACGCCGCCCACACCACCCCACGCCGCCCCGCATCGCCGTGCCCGCAGCCGACCCCACGACCACGCGAGCTTCATGAGAAGAGCAATAATGGCTTTTGTTGTATTGTGTGCAGGAGGGAGACACGTCCCCCCCTCATCCGCCCCCTCCCTCTCCCACATCCCTATCCTCCCCTACCTCCTCCTCCTCCTCTTGTCCCTCCTCTCTCTCCTCCTCTTTGCTCTTCTCACCCCTCCTCCTTCTCTTTTCCTTTTATGTACGTTGTAAATTCATATTTTTTGAGTAAGTGAATCAGCAACCAGAAGAAAATGTTGATGGTGGTAATGATAATAATAATAATAATAATAGTAATAATAATAATAATAATAATAATAATAATAATAATAATAATAATAATAATAATAATAATAATGATAATAATAATAATGCAAACAATACTAACAAAGCTGCTACGTCTTCTTGTACATCATCTTGCACGTCTTTTCTCTTTGTCGCTTGTGGAAAGTTACGTCTCATATTTACTACAGAGAGAGAGAAAGTGTTGTGTGTGTGTGTGTGTGTGTGTGTGTGTGTGTGTGTGTGTGTGTTCATTTCTTACTACATCTATATCTACTTATGCATGTGCCCCTCGCCGCCTCCCTTCACTCAGCACGCGAGGTCTTGCCTTCAGGGAGTGTGTGGGGCGAGTGTTGGCGCCGCCCCTGACGCAGGCAGTGTGGTGTGGCGCTAGGCTCTCCTTTCCCCTACTGCCACTACTTCCACTGCTGATGCTATTACTACTATACTACTCCTTCTACCACCACCACTACTACTACTACTACTACTACTACTACTACTCTATTCCTCTTCTTTCCCTGATTCTCTTCTTACCCTTCCTTTTCACCACTACACACTTCAGTCCTCACGCCCCTTCCTTCACCTGCACTGTGCCTTCCTGAGCCGCCGCCGCCGACGCCGCTGTCTGGCCGGGCCTCGGGTACCGCCACCACTCCCTCCACCGCCTTGCCTCACTTTGATATCACGTTCATCTCTCTCGCACGTTTGTTCTCGTCAGCCCGCTATTTTACGATGCACGTAGTTTTGCACCTTAACTTCTTGCATGCATATAAGGAATACTTTTTAAAAATTCATGTGTTCTTCCTCTTAAGCAACAGGCATGGCACTTGTAAGACCGCGTCGTTCTCACAAACTTACACTCATATAAGATCTAAAGAAGGTTATTTAGATACTGAGCAACATTACTTAGGTCATCCTCACTCTCATCATGCCAGCTATCTCAATTCATAGCATTCAGAAAATGCTAAAAATCTAAAGTCTAAAGCAACAGACATAATCCGGTGTTTCTCCTTACAACTACACCGCTCTCACAACTTACACAAAATCAAAGTAACTGAAAGAAAAAAAAAATATTTAGGCCCTGTGTAACTCAACATGGATCCTCTTTACTCTCAGATCATGGCAGCTATCTTAATCCACATTCAGAAAAAGCTAACTCCTTCATAGTTACGTCATATACATTAACGCCCATGCTAACAACCAAAGCATTATACTTACATACGTAGAGGCCTGGCACTTCCTCTGAGTCATGTTGGTTGGGTCAGCTCATGTAATCTAATCTAACTTCATCCGACGTATTGTAGTTGGGATGTCTGACTTTAGTGTGGTTCCATTGTGATTTGATTGGTGTGTGTGTGTGTGTGTGTGTGTGTGTGTACCATCAGCTCCTCAGACACACAGGACAAGCCGTTGAGTGTAGTGTTGTGAGACGCGAGGGAGCCGCGCACCACTCCCGCCCGGCCTCCGTCGCGGCCGCCGCCTGCCTGCATCGTTATCATGATCTTGTCTCTCACCTTGTTCGTGTGCATGACGTCTTGCAAGCCTTCTCAGCACTAGGTAGCACCATCAGCACTGCACTTTCCGCACCTTGCACTCTGTCTCACCTCCAGCACCATCTAACACCATAGTACAGTAGAATTTCAGCACTGTAGATACAACACCATCATCCAGGTGCTAGCAAGTCAGCACCCGTGAGTCAGCACAGTATAGCACTACATTTGACATCCTCACCATCCCCACAACACCTTAGCACTGAGTCAGCCACCAGCACCGCCCCACTTCCAGCAATGGGTGTGGTGTACCAGCACCTCAGCACTCATTACGTAGAGAAACTTAGCACCAAGCAGCACTCAGCACGTAAAACTGGATAAGATCAGCACCAGCACAGAGACACTTTCCCCTCACTCACTCATTCACTCAGCACTCTTAAGTAGGGATCTTTCAGCACACCAG
>NC_087161.1:675000-682500 GCF_035594125.1 Scylla paramamosain
GGTAAGCACGTGATAATAAAGTAATTGGTAATCGGTAATGTAATTGGAGGTGGAATGGTGAGAGCGAGGGTGAAGTGATCGGGGTGATGTGACAGGTCTATGGGTAAGCCCTGCTGCTGCTGCTGCTGCTGCACAAGATAGGGCGCCATCTTTCTTGGCTGGCAACTACATGTAGTTGCAGAACAAAATTGCTACTGTTATTAATATTATTGCTACTGTTATTATTGTTATCATTATTATTATTATTATTATCATTATTATTATTATTATTATTGTTGTATTCTGTAAACGTTTCCATCCGAGTTCGTGTAAGAGACGTTTTGAGGACGAACGAAAGAGGAAATTTCATGAAAGGCTTGTTAAAAATAAAGGAAAGGATTTCTGGTAAAGGCAAACCACTTTGAAGACCATGTTGTGTGTTTGTTAAGTGTTTGTTGGTTTGTTTCTTCCCACGTGTTGCTTCCCTGTGGCTTTCCTCCTCCAGACCGCAGAACTGTTGTGACTGGTGCAATAAATAGGTCACCTGAGAGCATTGTGTTTCCCTTTTCCCACTCCTTCAAGCCGCCACTGCACGTCGTGAACCAATGAGTCGCAAACTGTGCGACCGAGATATGTATACTCTTAAATTTGTGTCTTTTAGTAGATCTGCGCTACACTGACTACAGGACAGATGCATCTTTACACCTTTAGCGCACCACTAAGCAACCTTGCAAGTTTGGGAATCACTGGCGTAAAGGCTTCATAGAGTCATTATATCGGTGAAGCAAAAGATTGGTTGGCTGCATCAATCATGTGTTGGGCACTGTTAGGTTTCGATTTTATTATAACCAGAAACTAACTGCCAAACACGTGTCCCAACAAACAACTATGACGCTATTTGCTTTGTCTCTACGTAAATCCATGAGGACAAGTAAAACGATTAGGCCCGTGGAGGAATGTCAGTACTGCATTTATCTCCAAAAGTAGGATCATGACCTGTTTGTCGCAGATCAGTCTCAGAAGCAAAGCAGGGCCTGCCACGTGCGGGTCTAGCGGCATATACTCGTACAGGTTTTGCTTGCACTAGCCCTTATTCCATTGTTTCTTACGAGTATGTTCTAATAACAGTTGGGGTGTACTAACGTTCATAAATATCTGGTGAGCTGGCTTTTATGAACTTGCCAAACAGACAGTGAAGTAGCTTTGGTTTAGATTCAGGAAAAGCTAGCAGTAATCCAGATAAAGCTTGAGTCTTCAGTCTGATCAAGCTGCACGAAGCGAGGTGGCTCAGGCGGCAGTGCGTTTGACAGTGCAGGAAGTCTCTGGTTCAGTCTTGACTAAGGGATTTCCTCGGCTGAATACCCGCTCCTACATTCATCCAGACTTTAGTGGGCACCGGTCTGCGATGACTGGGGAGGTTAAAAGCGGCGGAGAAAGGAACTGGCCACCTTAGTCTGTATGTCGAGATCCTGGATTAGGTAAGAATGGTCCATACCCATGCTCCATTAGTAAGGCACACTGTGACCTTTAATAAGGATGATGAGATGGTTGGCTAGATGTGTGCCAATATGCAGACCTCAAGATAACCCACACCTCGTCCTCATACCGAAGATGAATGCATCAGCCGGAGAACAGAGGAGGAAAGAAATCACATCGATGTGATGGAACACGAGTAAAGCAACAGAGAAAGATAGCGCCGATGTATGAAGGAGGAATGGCCAGTGAAACATTCATGCTTTCGTCATAATATCTCGTAGCATCCGAACACACACACACACACACACACACACACACACACACACACACACACACACACACACACACACACACACACACACACACACACACACACAGATAGATAGATAGATATATAGATAGATAGTTTATTGACAAAAGCTTACAATGTTTTATCATACATAGATAACGTATAGCAAAATGCGTACAAAGTTATTTGTTTACAAATATTCTTTATCAAACAGCTATAGTCCACACAATAATAATATATAAAAGAACACAGACGAAATATATACGCAAGTTATCCAAATAAGAAAACAAATGATGAATTGGCCTACCACATTAACTATACAACATCAAAATCTCATGGATTAATCTACATGTTTTATCAAAAGTTAAAGTTTTATCACACACACACACACACACACACACACACAGTAGGGCTGTTTCCGCTGTAGTCTAGGTACAGTTTTGTCTGGCCATAACATCCTTCCTGCTCCCTCACACACAACACCACCCACCTACAATACTAAGTTTCAGTATGAGTATGACCGACTTGCTATTCTGGCATCAGCCGGAGAACAGAGGAGGAAAGAAATCACATCGATGTGATGGAACACGTGTAAAGCAACAGAGAAAGATAGCGCCGATGTATGAAGGAGGAATGGTCAGTGAAACATTCATGCTTTCGTCATAGTATCTCGTAGCATCCGAACACACACACACACACACACACACAGTAAGGCAGTGTTTCCGCTGTAGTCTAGGTAGTTTTGTCTGGCCATAATATCCTTCCTACTCCCTCACACACCACCCACCTACAATACTAAGTTTCAGTATGTGTAAGACCGACTTGCTATTCTGGCTAACACTTATCAACCATGTGACTGAAATAGATGCGTAAGTTGTCGCAACCTTCGCTCGTCATTATGAAATAGGCAGGTAGACCGCACTGAGTGGGCTCTTCTTGCAGCCGTCACCTCTACGCTCCTCAAGGAAAGTAAATGAGTGGTGGAAAATATTCTGTATTGATTTATTGTTTGATAGAAAGAAAGACCTTGAAACAGATGAATGAGGTACAGTACGTGACCTATCTGTTACATAAGAGCTGGGATACTAAACGTGATTTCAGACTTTCGAACTATACCATCTAACAATTTCATATTTTTGTGCATCTAAATACACGTAAGAGTGACTTTGTGTTTTGATGACAAATCCTCATGGGGTGAAAGAACCATTATCAAACTCTTTCTCTACTTTCAATTTTTTTTTTTTTTTTTTTATGTAGTTCCCATGACATAAATAAGATTCCTTCATTATTAACAGGAAAAGACACTCTTGAGAACCCTGCTAAGCATCTATGTGTCCTTTGAAAGTAATGGTGGTGAAAGAGCAGAGTGTTTCAGAATATAGGCCAGTGTGTGTACTATGTACTGTACCACTTTTAGGCTCGTGGTCCCAGGTGGCGGGCAACACACTCAGCCTGACGTCACCGTTACCTGCACCAATCCCCGCGTTGGTCCGCTCTCGCTCCGCCTGTCTCTCGCGCTTAAATCCTTCACTCTCACGGCGACATCCCTTCCTATTTAGCTCTGCAGTATCTCTCCTTATAAAACACAGACACCAAGCTACAGTGAATTAAGTTATTGAAACCCTGAATTACGATATGGAATGCAGAGACGTCAGCAGTGAGGCCTGATAGAGCGGAAAAGTGCTAAGAAAAGACAGTGTCCTTTAAAGTGCCGGCAAAGTTTGGCGGGGGAGCAGTGTGTGACTTTGGTCCTGTGCTGCTTTGTCCGAGGCCACGGCTTCCTCTCTCTTGGACCTGAGATTTTGGAAGTGTTGAGTGATCTAGGTGGCCAGTGCAACGGTCAGGCAGTGCCATAAGTAGCCCAGGCAGCAGGGAAGACCATAGGTTTGGTCTGGGCGGTACTAAAGGCGGGAAATCCGAACACAAACAGCTGATAGGGGAGGCCAAGTGTGGTGGAGTGGTGGCGGTGATGCTGGCGGCAACGAGGAGGCCTGCAATAACTGTTTAGCAACGAGGAGGACACACACACATACTCAGACACCATGCCTCTGCTACACAAGCGGCCCTTCGTCAAGACTGAGCCGCCCACCAATCTGCAGGCCTCGGATAAGGTGTTCTACTGCGAGATGACTGGCGAGGTGTTCACCCAGTACGAGTGAGTACAAGCATTGCCTCGCAGGGTATTGACCAGGCAGCCCAGCGCGCCACCACCACCACCAATGAGGGCTAATGGGGATAATTACCCCACGTGGAATATACTGAGGGGGTGTTGGAGGGCCGCAGGGGGGTCAGGGGCAGACCTCATTGTCTTTCTAACCTGGGTACCTCACTTGCTAGTTATGGTTCCTCACTGGTATACTTGTGAGAGGGCGTTCAATCTGTAACGGACCCACTATCCTATTTACCAGGTTCACACACCAGCTTGGCTTCCCATAGCTTGGATAACTCCATTTTGGACTAGTTGAACCCAAGGGAGCAAGCAGCCTGGTGTTTTAGCCTGTCACTGCATTATAGGTTAGCCATCCCAGCCAGTCAGGTGGTGTGAGGGTCTGAGATGGCTATGGGGTGAAAGCCAGGGCATAGTTTAGTGATCCACCAGTCATCCAGGGAATAACAATGGCTGCTGGAATCAAAACAGGATGTGTTGAATGTTGAGCTAACTGCTGCAACTCATTACAGGAAATGTCACACTTAGACGATGGATGTAATCTTTTACACCACTGGAACACATATTAGACTTTCACAAAAATTATTTTATACATATTTCCCATAAAAGTAATTTGAGATCATGTTACTCAAATTTTTGTTTAAAGTTAGTGTTGAGGGTGGCTGCCACCAGTCATGGGGAACCTTGGCCTGGTGTGGCTTTATTTTTTGTTGTGGCACCTTGTTTTTTAGTTAATTAACCGGGGTCTTATTAGGCACTAGAATTTCTATGACAAAATTTACTTTGCATATATTTGCAATGAGGTGGATTATCTAGGTCTAGGAAAGGGAATCATCATCCCTAACCTGAAATCCTCTTCATATCTGCCTACCCACCCTTTGGGCTCACCACAAAGGTAACACCACACATAATCGTGATACACATGTAAGGGAAACAAAATATCCACTGACCTGAATTTAATACAAAAATTAAAAAGCAAAAAGTTCTTGTTTACAACTCATAAAGCAATTCTCTCATCAAGGCATACAAAATAAATACTTAAGCTACTTGCACTGTCTCACTGCTGTGTCCACCTCACAACTAGATGCCCCTTGAGCGTGGTGACTGCCCTCTGCCTGAAAGTGGTCACTTTCTGCAGGTACTCATTCACACTAGTTCCTGCAATGAGCCATTCCTTGACCTCAGCCTGGATGAAATGTTCTGTTAGGGTGTCCGGTACCAGCTGCATCTCTGCCTGAATCATTTTTGGCTGTGTCAAACCTGCAGCATTTCAACTTAATTTCTAGTCAGGGAACAGAGAAAAGTGTGAGGGCTTCAGGTCAGGCAAGCTGGGTATGTGGGGTTGAGTGTTTTTGGTCAGATTCTGTCCATAGTAAAAAGGGAAGTGTGAGGCAGTGCACTGTTGTAATGCAATGACAGTTTTTAAGGCTTGGAAATTTAAATAGCACCTCATATTTACAGTCAGTAATTGTCATTCATGTTGGTTGACCTTGAAAACTTGTAGTGTGGTGCCAAGAGAGTGTGTTGGGTATCTGAGAAAATCATTTAGGTACACACTGAGTTATTATCAGTCCATAAAAATTATCCCATACAGTATGCATGTTTACTACTAATATTTTTAAATGTTTAGGTCTCTAATAAAGAATATTTTCAAAAGTCACAGAGATGATTGGCAAGTTGTCATGGAGCTTTTTCCATGGGTGATACAGTGCTAGAATCGTGAAAATATCCCTGAAAGCCTCCATAACTTCAGTGAAAGCCTGGTAAAAGTAGTCATGACAGACCCCAAAATGTTTAAGAATCTGAACCCAGTGAATTTGGTAGTGGTGGTGGTGGTGGAACCTTGAATAACTTGAGCATAATAGCATAACTTTTTTTAGTGTGAGAAAAAAACAAACTAAGAGAATGTCTGAAGAGAGAAATATATTCCCTACCTTACTTGTGTGTGCAAGTTACACATTGACATTATATTTCAGGGAGTTCTGGGAGCGGCTGGTGCTGTGCAACTCGATGGTGTGGTGCTGTGAGCTGACGGGCCGGCCTAACCTGACGTACCTGGAGGCCGTGGAGAGTGAGACCCGGGCGCGCCGCTGCCTGGCCAACATTCCCCAGTTGGTGCGGCGGCCCATGTTGTACCTGGCCAGCCTCACTCGCCGCGGCCGCTTCATTGACCTGAGTGAGGATGTTTTCACCTTTGTACGTGACCGCTACTTTGTTGGGGAGGAGGTGGAAGCCATTGTGCACAAACACTGGTATGACTGCAAGGTATGTGTGTGTCTCTCAGTCATTGTCCTGTGTCCTTACTTCCCTGGTTTGTATGGGGAAGTTGCAATTAAAAATGTTAGAATAGAAATGTTGCTGGAATGTGTCAATATATATGCCTGAAGATTATGATTTAAAGAACATTATTAGAGGTATAATTCTTTCTTTCTCTCTTGTCACTGTCCTATAATCCCTTAGGTAACGAGGGTGATTCTCCCGACACCTGAAGAGATAGAGAAGTACCTGAAGGACATTGAGGAGTCTGATGAAGAGATGGAAGAAGAAGGTACCAATAAAGTGAAGAGTGACGATGATGTGCAAGTGATTAATGAGGTCACGAAAACTGAGAAGGTGAAGGAGGAGGAGGAGGAGGAGGAGGTGAAGGTGATAAAAGAAGTGAAGACCAAGGAGAAGAAGGAAGACCAGGAGAAGAAGGAAGAGGAAAACTATCCTCCATTTGCCACATTCAAGTATGAAGTGATTGAGCTTGAGGCGTGGGACTACAAGGAGAAGAAGGTGGGCTGTGTGTGTGTCTGTATGAGCTTTCCTAGAGTGATATCCATAACATAGTCTCAGTAAATGGCTGTATCACATCTCTCATGAAAAAAAATCTCTTTTTTTTTAGTTCCTGGAGTAAAAGTACATAAAACAAAAAGGAAGACATGGTTTGCCATCACCTATCATTTCAAGCACAGGCTATGATTATGTTGATTTTCTTTGACTTAATACATCATTCCAAAAACAGGCTGTGCTTATGTTCATCCTGTTCAGCACTATGGATGAAAGTATATAAGAAAAACTGTGGCCTCAGGTGCCTCTCCATTGTCACCTTTGTAAATCATCTCATCCCATCACATTTTCTGTCGATGTCTTGTATAACAATCAAGGGTTGCTATAGTGAGGCATTGCTCCTCCTTCCCCTGGCAGACACACATCGTGGGGTGGGAGCAGATCCGCCGCAAACAAAGGCGTCATCACCAGAGAGAAGTGCAAGCTGTTCCTCAAGCAGTGTGTCCAGCTGTCCCCCCTCAGGCTTCTGGGTCATCAAGGTGAGCTTTCTCTCCCTTTCTCTCTCTCTCTCTCTCTCTCTCTCTCTCTCTCTCTCTCTCTCTCTCTCTCTCTCTCTCTCTCTCTCTCTCTCTCTCTCTCTCTCTCTCTCTCTCTCTCTCTCTCTCTCTCTCTCTCTCTCTCTCTCTCTCTCTCTCTCTCTCTCTCTCTCTGGCAAGGCAATAAAATGGCAATAAAAATTTTGAAAAAAAGGCTCACTTGAGTGCCTTTTCCCAAAGAGAGTTCAAACAGAAAATCAAATAATGGAGGATAAATATGT
>NC_087161.1:687500-717500 GCF_035594125.1 Scylla paramamosain
CTATGAGAAGGAGATTCAAGCAGCAAGGTACAACTGCTGTCTTTTCTGCTTGAATAAAACTCCTGCCTATCTTTTTTCCCTCTCTTGCATATTCATTCCATCTTATTTCCTCTCTCTCTCTCGTTATCCCCCTTTGCTCACTTGTCTCATCTTTATTTTTTTTCTATCTTTCTCTTTATCCATCCCTCTTTTGTATACCCATTTTATCTTCATTCCTATCTCTTTATCTTCACCTCCTGTGTGTACTCATCTTATTCCCTATCTCTCTCTCCTTTTACCTTGATTTTATTCATGCACCAGAACAAGCAGCTGTTACATCCCAAAGGCTGTTTCACATAAATTGTTGAGCAGAATCCACCTTTTGTCTTTCCTTCTCTTGCTTCCCTGCTGCCCTTCTCACCTCCATCACCTGTTGCAGAGTACAGGAGAAACGTGATCGCAAGCAGAAGGAGAAGGAGAAAATGCTGAAGGCTGCTGAGAGAGGAAGGAGGAGCAGAAGCAGGGAGAGGAGACTGCCCAGGCGCCTGATTCTGAGGAAAGGAAGGAAGAGGAGGAGGAGGAGGCTGAGGAAGAGGAGGAAGAAGAGGAGGAGGAGGAGACATGAGGATGAAGCAGAGAAAACAGCGCGACTAGAAAAGGAAGCCAAGAACAATGAGGCGCGTCGGCAAGACTTGCGGCGACGTGAGGCTGAACTCATCCAGAAGGTGAGTGTGTGGCAGCAGCAGCAGCCTGGTGGTGCTCTGTGTCCTGTTCATCAGTAATTAAAGTCACAGCACAGGTCTTAACTTCCATCATTCTTCTGACTTTGGATACTTCTTCTGGCTCTACTCTTGTAGGGACTGGCACTTTACTGCCTTTTTTTTTTTTTTTTTTTTTTTTTTTTTTGACATCCATCATACTTGAGCATATTCACAACACTTGTATGGATGAGCCTCCTCCACCACACCTCTGCCATGCCACATAGGTACTGAGTGCTAGTCGGGGGAGTGGCACCGCCCCACTGGGCCAGGACCGGGCGTACCGCCGATACTGGGTGTTCAGCAGCCTGGTGGGACTCTTTGTGGAGGACTTTGAGCCATTCCCCGGGTCGTGCCGTGCCTTCCCCACCCCCCACCACCCCAACTCCCTGGCGAGGATGATGGAGGAGCATGCCCTGGCCATCCGGGAGCAGGCGTGCCACAACCTGGCCCACACCCCTGATGATGTCCCTGCCAGCAACAAAGAAAATGCTGGCCCTGCCCCGCCCCGGCCCCTGGCCGTGAACCACCTGCCCAACCGGCCACTGCACCTGGTCAATGGGGAACAGGCAGCAAGCCTCAAGCAGGAGATTAAGCAGGATGAGAAGGAGGTGGATATTGAGGAGATCCCGGTGTTTGGGCTGTGCACCGCTGAGCCGGAGACCTGCCCTGTACATGCCCCGTCCCACCACCCGCCACCGCTGGTACTTCTTCCAACAGCTCAGACCAGCTGCCCGCCCTGCTCAGCTGCCTCAACCCTCGGGGCCACCGGGAGCGTCGCCTGCGTTCCAACCTCACCGCCCTGCTGCCCACCCTGCAGACGTCCCTCAAGGCATGCCCCATCAGCCGCCTCAACCCAAGCCTGGGCGCCTTGCAGGTGAGTGTGCCTGTGCTCAACACTATGATTGTGGCAAGTCAGTTAGTCAGTCAGGCATATAGAAGACAGATTTGCTTTCAGATATAATAAAAATTAAGGTAAGTGATAATATTCATTATTGTTAGGAAGACCTAAGCACTTCTGTGTCGTGATCCTCACCTCTAAAAGAAAGTATATCTCCTTTGAGCTACAGGAGCCTTTTCAAGATTTGATTTTATAAAGGAGTTATGTTATATGCCAGGAAAGAATGTGTATAAGAACCACATCACTGCCATTTTTCACTGAGTGGTGGAGTAATGTTCCCATGTGTCCCAGGAGATAGAGGGCGAGGGAGGCCTTCGCAAGTCCCAGCGGCACACTGGTGTCAAAAAGGACACCAAACCTTAACTTCCCGCTGGGCACTCCTATGGAGGAGGTCCTCAAGGTCACCCTGACGGACATCATCCTGGAGACAGAGGAGAAGCTGCATGTGGGGCATGCTGGGTAGCCTGCAGAGGCCCCTCCAGCGGGAGGAGTGGAGGGATGCACTGATCACCGGCACCCTGCCTCTCATCTCCACCATGGGACTATGGTGGCAAGAAGCGCCTGGCTCACCTCAGGGTTAGTGTCTGCCTCCTCTACTAAATGTGATTCTCTCTCTCTCTCTCTCTCTCTCTCTCTCTCTCTCTCTCTCTCTCTCTCTCTCTCTCTCTCTCCCTCTCTCTCTCTCTCTCTCTCTCTCTCTCTCTCTCTCTCTCTCTCTCTCTCTCTCTCTCTCTCTCTCTCTCTCTCTCTCTCTCTCTCTCTCTCTCTCTTCCTCTCTCTCTCTCTCTCTCTCTCTCTCTCTCTCTCTCTCTCTCTCTCTCTCTCTCTCTCTGGTCCTTCAATTATTTTTGTATTTCATCTATTCTTTCTAATTTTACATGTTTATTCATTTATCTTTTTTTTTACTCTATTTTTCTTTTCTTAGTAAATGTCCTTTTTATGACTCCAAAGTACTTTTCATCCTTTGCATATTGTCTTTTCTCATCTTGCTCTTCCAAAGTATTAATTGTCCTCAATATGTTAGCAGTTTTGTAAGGACACAAAGAGACAGCTTGAAACAGAAGTGTACTTTAGGTTAAGAGTTATATTAGATGTATGCATGCACATGTTTGGCACACATTTCCTCTTGTGACAACCAGTATGTGTGCCTACATGATCACCAACCCTTTCACTGCTGCATAATTCTTCCTTCAATCATGAACCACTTTTTAGACATTTATGTACTAAGCTCTCTTAAATATTTCTGTAGTAAAAAAAAAGATAAGATGAATCTCTAGTCCTCTCTTTTGTCTCCTGTCTTCACACAAACAATTTTTAGACTGCTCTGCTCTGGAGTTTAAGGAGGGACACCCATAACTGAAAAAGGGTTAAAGTTGAATTTGCCTTGCTGTGCCTTCAAACCTGCCCTTGTGGATATGTTAGTGTGTTGTGACAGAAGATGAACTTATTTTCAGGCTGAGTTGGATCAGGATGCTGAGGAAGCCTTGAAGCCAAAGGAGGAGGAGGCAGCCAATGCCATAGAGGAAGTGAAGCAGCTGCGGCACGCCATCCTTCACCTGGCCCGGGCTGTGGAGTCCAAGTACCTGCAGCCTCCCCTGGGTAAGCACTGACCTCACATTCTGTGTCCTGCCTCTGGTGTTCCACCTCCCCCCTGAGTAAACACTGTCTTTGTGTACCATGCTGTCCCATCTTTTGGGTAAGCAGTCCCTCCATGCTGTGCTGTCCATCCTTCTCATGTGAGGTTGCACTTTATTTGGAATGTACTGTAAAAGAATGTCATGGGAATGTACAATATCCCCAAAACCCTCAAGACAAGACATTCCAACACCTAGGCAGCTGTTGCTAATGGATCCTTCATTGAAGTCCCTCAGCCCCTCCAATGAAGAAAGAAGTCAGTGGTACACCTTTGAGTCTGCATGCATATTGCTCCCACTTGACACACTAGTTCCTAGTTTATCAGGGGCACCTTCAGGCTTGTGGGTGATGGAGATACTCAGCCTCATATTCATGCTGGGCTTGGGTCTGGGTTGTTCCAATGTAAGGTGACAGCTGGTGAGAAAATAGTTGTTTATTGTTTAGAGCTTCCAGGTTTGCATATTACCATTCTGTTTGGTGTTGTATTGCCATCCTGGAAAAGACCAACTAGGGAAATTATTCCATTTTTCTGGAACTCATTTACAAACTTGTATTGAAATCACTGTTTAGCTTTGCCAAACTTGCATAGAAAGAGGAGTCACAAAAGTGTAACTTTGCAGGGGAGACAGACAAAGCCAGAAAGACTCGGGAGAGAGCAGAAGAAGCGTACCTGAGGAAGCAGCGCAAAGAGGAGGAAGAGGCAGACTCAAATGGAGAAGCAGAAGAAGAAGAGGAGATCAAGAGCCTGTCCAGCTTCCTGACGCCTCTGGAGCGCTGGGAGGACTCCCTTATGGCCTCCACCAGCTTGTCACAGGTCAGTTGTGTGGCTTGGTCTGTCTGCATACACTTAAACTTAAAAACCTGATAAGTATTTTACTTAGAGAAGAGAATGAAAGCATGAGTGATAGATTATGAATAAAAGTTGTGTGTGTGTGTGTGTGTGTGTGTGTGTGTGTGTGTGTGAGAGTATTTGTCTCAGTTGGTATTATGATTGTGTAATGTTTGCAGGTGTGCCTTCACTTTGCCACCCTGGACAACTCCATCAGCTGGGCACACTCGGCAGCCAACACTCGGTGCAGAGTGTGCCGCCGCAAGACTGACCCTGAGAGCATCCTGTTGTGTGACGGCTGCAACAAGGGCACCCACCTGCAGTGCCTCAAGCCAAAGCTGAAGGTGAGAACAGCCTGTCTCCTTGTACCTCTTCTGGCTTACCTGCTGCTTCCTTACTGCTGGGTTAGGAGTGTGTCATTTGACCCTCCTGTGAGAACTGCCTTACCCTTCTCCACTGTGAGCCACACCCTAGCTCCTCTGTCCTGCCAGCCACATCCTAGGTCCTCCCCACTTCCACTGTCAGTCATTCCCTAATTCTCCTCTCCTGCCAGCCACCTCCCAGGTCTTTCTGTCTTCCAGTGTCAACCACTCTCAAGCTTCTTGCCTCCTCTCCTCCCCATAAGTCATACTCCATGTCTTGGCCTCTCCAATGAGTCACACACCCCACCAGTAAGCTGTCTGCCTTTACAGGAAGTTCCTGCTGGGGACTGGTTCTGTGACCGCTGCCGCCCTAAGGAGCGTCCCAAGAGTCCTCGCAAGAAGAGACAAATATATTGTGAGGAGGAGGAGTCTGATGAAGAGGAGGAGGAGGAAGAGTGCAGGTGAGTGCCTATGTTATGTTGGGAGGAACAAGGCATTGTAATTGTTTGTTATAATGAACCTAATTCCTAAGTGTGTCTCCTGTTTCATAAAATTTGGTTAAATGTAAATGATATTCAGGGACCAGCATCTCAATGGGCTTTTATTTTATTGGATTTTTTCCCCCTTGGCTGGTGTCTTTCCTACATTAAAAAAAAAAAAAAGGAAGAAGAAGAAGAGCACAGTTTGAGATATCATCTTCCCTGCTCAAGTGTTACATGGTGATTTGTGAAGGGAATTTTAGATAGACAAGTGTTGTTGTGGACTCTCTCAACACATTCATATTAGTGTGGAGAGATGCAATACAGGTTGTTGGCAGCAGATATAAAACACCTTATGTGCATTGATTGATATATTCCTTAAAATATTCAACATAGTGTGGATTCACTGGTAACCTGAAAAGTTACTTTCATTATATTTATCTTCATTAATATTGCATGCTATGTCTCTGCAAATGGCAACATAGTTTTTATGATGTAACATTTTAAGTGTTGGTTTGTTTTTTGGCACTGGGACTGTTGCTTGCTTCAGATATGTTCTTACTTACAGTGAATGATACCGCTGAACTTTATCCCAACAGTGACGTGTGCTACACTTGCTGCTTGGCTGGCACTCTTATCTGCTGTGACACGTGTCCACTGGCCTTCCATCCTGAGTGTGTGGCGCTGCGCAAGGTTCCCCGAGGCTCCTGGTCCTGCCCACACTGCACAGGTAACAAAGAGGAGGCATGATGGTTGATTGCTCATGTGAACAGTTTGATATTTGTCTTGTTTAACCACCATTAATTTTGTCAGTTAATAAAAAAATGTGTGTGGGTGGTGGTGCCTCTACATAGAGGAGTGTTCTCAGTGCACATTTCTTTACAGGGAAGGATGCTGCAGATGACAAGAAGAAAAGTAGCAAGGAAGTCAGTAAAGGCAGTAAGGATGGAGGCAAGAACAAGAGCACTCCCAAAGCCACCACACCAAAGTCTGCTGCAGGGAAGAAAACTCCAAAGGCAACAACTCCCAAAGTTGTAACACCTAAGAGCACACCCAAGAGCTCCTCCAGCTCCAGGGCATCTCCCAAGAGTCAGAAGAACAACTCTTCACCATCTGAGAATAGAAAACGGAGAAGTGAGGGAGAGACACCTCAGTCGGCCAAGAGGAGTAAGAGAGGCACCTCTGGTGAGTGACTGGATCCTCTTGCTTCCTAGTGAATGATTTCTTTTTAGGACACCAGGGGCCAACAGGACTAAGAGTGAATGATGTGTGTAGAGTTTATGGTGCTCTGTTTGGCCACCCCATGTGTGATTGCCAGCCTGGTATAGAGATAGATTGGACAGCTCACCCATTCCTCTCTTATTTTACATGACAGTTGTTCCTTCCAGTGAGGACACAAAGTCCCAAGTCCACTTTCTATTTTCAAGTTTCATGTTTAGATAACATTCTTTAGGGTGTAGAAAATTCGGTTCAGAAGTAGAAACCTTATCAGACTATCTTGTCTGTTGACCAAACCTCCACTATGTCATTCCAGACTCTCCCCCAAGGAGGGTTAGTGGCAGGCGGTCTCTTGTGGATGAGACCAGCACCCTCAACACTGCTGCTCTCACGTCCCTGCTGGAGGAGCTGCAGCGACATCCTGAATCCTGCCACTTCAACAAGCCGGTCTCCAAAAAACTGGTAAGAAAGAAAAAGAGTGATGACAGTGTCTAGTAACATCTTCCTGTATTGAGAAGAAGCTATAAAGTTTTCAGTAGTAGCATGATGACAGGAGGAAGGTTTTCTCACTCACATCACAGAAAATCTTGTTTGATCTTAGATGTACATTTCTTTGTTTTAATGTTTTAGTGATTGCATCTAGGTGATAAAGTCATTGGTTGTCTATTGCCATGTCTACCTCACTGTGTACTTCTGCCAGGCCCCAGACTACTATGAAGTGGTGAGGAAGCCCATGGACTTTGGACGCGTGCGGGACAAACTCACCTCCTTCAAATACACCTCTGATGGGGAATTCCTTGCAGACGTCATGCTGGTGTTCCAGAATTGCCAGCAGTATAACCTTGAGGACACGCCTGAGTACCGGGCTGGCTCCCTCCTGTCTGACCTGTTCTTGAATCGGGTGTCCAAGCTAGGCCTGCCTCTGCCTCACAACTCGCCATCCTCTCTTGTCTCTCCGTCAGGCAGGAGGAGGCGACGCTGAGGCATTTAGTGCGAGGCTGGGGTCTTCTTGTCTGATATTGTAAGAAGCAGTCTCACTTTCTGGGCTGCCTTCCTGTTGACTTCAGCAGATGACAGGAAGCCCTTGGGTTTTGAATGATTTCTGGCATTCAAAGTCTTGAATATTTTTATACTGCAGTCTTTTCTTTAGATGATAAGTAGAGGAAAAGGTATTCAACCCTCATTCATAATAATATTTTATTTATAATATTTCTAGTGGTTTGATTATTGTAAATTGAGGCTCTGAGCATTAACTTAGTCTTTTATAATCAATATCAGCAGCATTTTTGTAGCTGCCCTGCCAAGTAACTGCTGCTTTGAAGCAGCAGGCTCATGGACTCCCAGGCACCACATGTCCATGGAGACACGGACATACCTATGCCGCTGTCACCACCAGTATCACTGCCACACATTCACTGAGCTACACCACTGCCTATCATACAATTGTATTCTGATATGATACATACAGGTACTGCAGGTTAATGTGAGAGTGGGATACGGCAAACTGTGTATTAAGGAAAAGAAGTTCACAGGAAATCATTGTCTCTTGCAGCCTTTGATGAAGGGTGTGAATTGCCTTTATCACAATTCCATTTTCAAGAGAAGTGTTGCATGAACCTTCTAACCCGTAGGGATCTGTGCTCCTGAAACACATTACTATTGTTAGGTAAAGCACTCAGGGTGCTACACTTTGTCACAACAAAAATTTCCACTTAATTATCACAAAGTCTTTGTGAATCCCACAATTGCCCACCACAGTAGTTTAAAACTACAACAAACTACAGTGGATCAAAGATTATTTTTGAAAATAAATATATTGACCACTTTTGTCTGGACTGTACATCCTCTTGTCATCAAGCCAGTGTCACCTGAGCTGTGGCAGAAGGCCTGCCCTGCTGTGGGTGGGAGTGTATCCTGTGGCAGCAGGCCAGGGTTGCCAGGTGGGTGGTTTTCCCGCCCAGTTGGGCTATTTTCAAAGAAGTGGGCGGGAAGGTGCTCGCGAGTTGGCTGTTTTTTTGGGCTGCTTTATTTCTGTTGGACGAGTTTTGGGGCTTGTTATATTAAAGATGCTAAATGTCACAAACTTTTTTTTTTTTTTTTGAGAGAGAGAGGAAGATCCACATCACCTGTTTTACAATTATGTTATTTGTAAAATCTCGAGAAACGTTTGTACGGCTTCAAGATCAGCATTCCAGAAGACTCATAGAAGGTTACAAAGACGCCCTTGAAAACAAGAGAGGGAGGGGCGCATGATAGGTAGTACATATAGAGAGAAAAAAACGAACATAACGGGTTAATTTTGTTTTTCACTATAATTATCTTCCGGCAACATTCAGAGCAATATAGGAGTATAGTCCGCATGTACATGAAAATAAAAAAAAAAAAGATAATGTATTATTATTATTTTATTTATTTATTTATTTTTATTTATTTATTTATTTATTTACTTTTTTTTTTTTTTTTTGAGGGAGAGATGATATTCAAAGCAACCACTGGATAGGATCAAATAAGTAGACAATTTGTAGGAGAGCTGATGGAGACCCAAGACCTAGAGTGTAGAGCAAGAAAGAGATAAAACAGGATGACGAAAATAGTGTTGGCTTCCTGAATATAATATTTGACATTTGGATAACAAATGATGCGTAGGAGGAAGCGGTAGAGACGGCACACAATCTCACACAGGATGAGTGGCCGTGAGCGCGTCCTTGTCGCAGCCAGTCCTTAACGGTACAGGCGGCGCGTTCCCGTACACTGTATGGATGATCTCGCTCTGACAGCCTGGCGACCAGCCTGTTATTACCCGCCACCCTGCCACTAAATTGACGTGTAAAACTCGTGTTTTTGTGACATGAAGCTGTGCTCCGCTCCCGCGCCCCGCCCTCACCCTCTTCCCAGAACAGGATCACAAACTTGCTGCTGCTGCTGCTGCTGCTTCTTGCTGCGGTGCCACCATTATAATACATTCAGTTGTCTCGGCGGCGGGAACATTAACTCGCTGCAATGTCGATAACTTTTTGTTACACTTTTTGGTCTAGACTTTTTTTTTATTTCATATATATATATATATATATATATATATATATATATATATATATATATATATATATATATATATATATATATATATATATATATATATATATAACGTTAGGTAACAATGTACCGTAGATGTTACTGCAACTCGAATGAATTAAGTTGTTCAATATTCTCTCTCTCTCTCTCTCTCTCTCTCTCTCTCTCTCTCTCTCTCTCTCTCTCTCTGGTGCCCTAATTCCCTAACAGGGCGGGGCGTTACAGTGCTGTCGTGCAGCTGCAGCAGCAGCAGCACATAAATACCATGGGGTCCACGGTCCTGCCAAGGAAGGGTCAGCAGGTTGCCCTTCTGTTCCGCGTTTTGACTTCCCTTCCCCAGCAGTGTGCGGGCTGTGCCTCAGGCCATCCTGGAATTATGCTTTGGCATGTACTATGTGTATGTATGGTGTGCACGACCCACCGCTGACTATCCTTGCTGACGGGAAGCTTGACAAAAGATCGCCGCGTACTCTTGCCTTTATGTTAAACTGTTATTTGTACCTTCTGCCTCTCGTGAGTAAATAGTTTTTTAAGACCGCAGCGTGCCCAGTGGCCATGGGCGTTGGGATGGTACAGGGTGGAGGAGATGCTTGTGAGGGGAAGAGAGAGTGTTCAATAAAATCTTTATTCATGCCTCGTGTTGGCTGCAATGAAGCAATGGAGCGATGTCGAAAGTACTAACTGAACTCGATTATTCATAGAACTTTCAGTATTGGTGTCTGAATGTGTCCGCAAGCAGTGTCACTGGTGGGGACAGCAGGTGTGTTGGGAGGGAGGGAGCAGTAGTGTGGTAGGGACACCAGGTGTGTTGGGAGGGAATAGTAGTGTGGTAGGGACAGGGTGTATTTAATATGGAAAATAAGTTTAGGAGTTTGTAGTGTGAAGATCTATCTATCCATCTATCTGTCTATCTATCTATATACCAGGCCGGCAATCCCACACGGGATCCCAGACAAAACACGAAAAAAAATACTGGAGGGGCGCCTGTAGGCAATGAAAGCGAATGAGACTCATCAGCTGACTTCAACAGCGTCTCCCATCAACACGCGACGACCAAACACGTCTGTCAGCACAGTAACCTGTACGTACTGCGGGTGCCTCCGTTCCTGCCCGTCTCTTCTCTTTCCTGGCCAGAGCTTACCATTTACTGTGTCGGAGGTCGGCAGCAGATCGAGGAAATATAGAGGGATTGAAAGAAACTGACCAGTTACCGAGATGAAATTCTGCTTCTAATGGCCTTCTTTTCGGAGCGTCTCGAAGCCTCGCCTATAACAAACCTGCAGCCATCGTCTGGTAAGTGACGCAATTTTGCTATTGAAACCCTTGACCACGTGCCTTTCTATTACTGTTTTTCAGTGTATCTGTGTAAACTTACCCAAACGGTAATCGTACACCCACGACACTGATGCGTCGCTGCTCGCTGGGATGGTGATTGTGAGGAGAAAAGGAAACGTGGCGTCTAGAGGCAACATTTCAGTATCCATGACACAGGAAGGCTCGTGGAGCCGCAGAGGGTTCTCCCTCTCTCTCTGTTTCTCTCTCTCTCTCTCTGGAAAACTTAGAGCTTGTCCCTGATGAGGTTGTGATATATCGAATAAGTGTGAATCAGTGTGGATAGGGTAGAGGTGGCGATGAACACAAACCATTTCGTACAGACAAGGCGAAGATGAGGGACCCGCCGCCCAGTCTGGCAGGGGCCGGCCAGCGGACTAGTGAGTGACATTTATGGTACATCTCGAACACGCCTGTGACTCCTAATTGACTAGCGGCGTGAAGCGGTGCAGTGGATTGGGACGACGTTGTCAAGTAAGGCAGAGAGAGAGAGAGAGAGAGAGAGAGAGAGAGAGGCGGGAGGAGGGGCCAGTCAGGGCCAGCTTGAGCAAGAAGTAACTGGTGGCTTACAAGTCCCCACCCACAGTCGAGGGACGGCAGCTGAAAAGGGCGGACGGGAGGCACGGGCCAGTCTGACATCTACCGCCGACACGAGACAGCTAGGTGAGAGAGAGAGAGAGAGAGAGAGAGAGAGAGAGAGAGAGAGAGACTGTGTAATAAAATTTTCGTGAGTACTCTGTGCAGGCCTAATAGTGAGCTAGCATCAGTGTTATATGTCCATGCCGTCGCTGTCTGTCTGACATTAATTTTTATATTCATATGTAATAATACTTGTCGCATATATAAATTATTGATGTCGATGTCATATCTCTTACAGGTAAGGTATTGTAGGATTTTTCCTATCTTAACTATTACCATCATATCCATTACATACGTGTGTCTGTGTGTGTGTTTGTGTGTGTGTGCGATGATTCAACAGTTTTACCATTGCTCTTGTAGAGTCTTCATGTACCGAAAAGTGACCTATTTTTGTCATTATTATTTCTTAATATGTAAATTACTCTTTCTGTACAGAAAATTTTTTTTTTTATTATGTAACAATTATTTTATAAGATTGTGAACCTTATCGTTTCCTGCGACGTAACAATTAGGGCGGCTAATGAAAGTGAAAATGTGATCCAGCAATGCAATACTGAAGGAGACAATAGCGTTGAGATCCCCGCGTCCTCCTCCCGCGTGCGTGACTGCACCAGAGACTCCAAACTGAGTACATTCATATGTATGGCCCGTATTTTTTAAACACTTCTGCACCACACCTCTTCTATTTTCAAAAGCCTATAGTTGAAGTTACACGGGTTTTTAAGGCTGTTTTTACAATTCTAGCAACAAATTAACAAAATTTCTATATTATTTATCGGATAAAGACTCTTGAGAACCGGTCAATCATCTCTGTGGCCTTTGAAAATAGTGGTGGTAAGAGAGCGAAGCGTTTCTGAATACGGGCTTGCAAGACACGTCTGTTGGCTGTGTTCCGTTCGAATGAGTTTACTTGCAGAGCTTTGTGAAAGTGGTGCTTTAGTCACGTGCCTGATACTGCGGTGCCTTGACTCCCCGCCTCACCTCTGCCACCTCCCCCTTTCATCTGCTCCCAGACCCCAGGCCCCCCTCCCCCACCTTGCCTCACTCCTGTCTGATTCAGCCCCTCTCCGCCCCACCCCTCTTCAGCCGGTCCCGCCTTGCCCTGTCTGCATTGCGTCACCCAAAACCGCCCTAACGTGTTCCCCTTACATCGCTAACCTGTAGATTCTCTCTCTCTCTCTCTCTCTCTCTCTCTCTCTCTCTCTCTCTCTCTCTCTCTCTCTCTCTCTCTCTCTCTTCCCTGACAGGGTTGAAGATACCACTTTCTATTTCTATTCCTACTCATGTTTACTTACTTTTCGACCTTTTCCTTCTCTATGAAATTTACCCTCTCTCTCTCTCTCTCTCTCTCTCTCTCTCTCTCTCTCTCTCTCTCTCTCTCTCTCTCTCTCTCTCTCTCTCTCATGCTCTATTTTCATCCCGCTTCCCTTTCGCTTTTTTCTTTCTTTCTTCCTTTCATTCATTTTCACTTTCACCTCCTCCTCCTCCTCCTCCTCCTCCTCCTCCTCTCTTCTGCCACGGTGATAAATTTTAGTTCCGACCTTCAGCGTAGCGAGACAAATTGTGAAATCTGAACGGTACACAATGAGAATGAATGTGTGTTTGTATGTGTCCAGCTCGTAGTTATCTTCCTGCCTTGAAATCTACTGTTACTCAATAATACTGTTACTCATTGTTCATACAAGTTGTTCTTATGTTTTTACGTCTGTTCTGAGTTGAGTGAAAACAAGAAATATGACTCATTCTCGAACGTGGCAACTTAACTGCTCTAGATGAGGCTAATGGGACTTTCAAGTGTGTTTTCATGATTCTAATGATAGTTCAGCAAAGTTTCTGCATCACTAATAGGAACAACACTCGCAAGAACCTAACTGATTATTTCTGTGGCTTTTGGAAACCGTCCCAGATGAAAGAACAAAGCGTTTCAGAAAACGGGTTTCGCTGTGACACTCTCTCTCTCTCTCTCTCTCTCTCTCTCTCTCCGTAATACATTAGCATCATTGTGTGTGTGTGTGTGTGTGTGTGTGTGTGTGTTGGGGAGCAAGAGAGACATCAGGGAGTTGGAAGAGGGACTGGAAATGCTATTTGGGTTATGCTGGAGGTCAGTAGGTCTGTCGCCGCCTCCACCATCACCTCTTGACCTTTAGTGCGGGGATCATACCATCCTTCGCCCGTCTGACCATTCCCTCACCGGTCTACACGAGGCACGTGGAGGAGGAGGCAGGGCCGGGCTGGGCATGGCAGGGCATGGAAAAGGGAGAGGGGAAAGGGATACTGTGGAAGTGAGAGGATTACTTTGGCGGCATTGATGGCAGTGCCAGTTAAAACTCTCTCTCTCTCTCTCTCTCTCTCTCTCTCTCTCTCTCTCTCTCTCTCTCTCTCTCTCTCTCTCTCTCGTGTAAATAGTTAAATTTCTGTAGGATGCATTTGGCACTGTCTCAGGAACCGGGGCGCGCGTGGCCTCACCAGTGTGGCTCACTGTCTCTGCAGCAAGTGTTCCGAAACGGGGAGCAGGTAACGTCGCACTGAGCAGATCAATCTGTTCCCTTTCATGAAGACCAAATATCCAAGGTTACAGGAGGCCAACTGCCTGCACTGCCCTCTTGTCCCTCGCAACGCCTGACCTCTGGAGCTTACTCCTTCCACGGCTGCAGCGCTGGGCATGGCTGTGCTGTGCTGTGCTTGAGCAAGATGTCTGTCTGCCCAGGATAATGAATGACGGCCTGCTGCCAATGCTTGCTGGTCTTCTTGGAGGACCAATGATCACTGATCAAACCCTGTAGTGGTACGTTTGATAGAGGAGCAGCACAGGTGCTGATACTCATACTGAGTTCCACAAATGGGAAGGCTTCTCCACTTGGTGGTGCAGTAGTTAGCGCGCTTGATTCACAACCGGGAGGTCCTGGGTTAGATTCCCGGGCCAGGTCAGAAGTCGCGGGCAGACTTCTTAGTTGTGTAGGCCCTGTTCACCTAGCAGTGATTAAGTAATTTACCTGGTGTAAGTATGGAGCAGTGACGCGCTACTCAATGGAGAGAAACAAACTCCTAAAAATACATGGGTGGCCTGATCATTCCGGGTTTGGTTTTCCAGGTTGGTCGGCTCCATGTGGCAGCCAACGTATTGTAATGTAAGGGTTATGTAGGTTGATAATATGTAACATATGGACTTTCAACCGATAAGGTTGTCAAATAAGTAAACCGTAATCTTTATTACATGTCCTGGAGGCAGCTGGCTGGGAGGCAACAGATATCATTTTGTTGCTTAGTATAAAGCATCTTGCAGAAGCATCTTGCAGCAGCATACCTTATTTAACTGATGCAGTAGCAGTGCTGATTGGGCATTTCATACTATTTTGCAGTTGTAAATGTACGTCTGCATTGCAAAATATGTTTTCAAAAGTGTTTGTGGCATTTGCAATCCGAAAGATGGAAAACACTGCAATGGATACAGTGTGGGAGTGCTTGCTGGGGTGACGTACACCATTGACGCTCCCGTCACTGCAGCATGAATACAACCATTTCCTTATATCAGAGTACTGAGAGCCACACGATTCAGTACATTCCAGATTATATAATCCTTATGGTGTGTTTCTTTCCCACGTGCAGGGTAGGACAATGAGAGTTAGCGTGAGAAGCGCGACGCTGGTGTTGCTGGTGATGGTGGAGTCAGCGCGGGGTGTCCATCCTGCACTCAGCCGCTGGACTCGCCAGGCCATCCACTGCCAGGCGGATGACGAGGCCTGCAAAATGTGTTCCACGTCTTGCACCACTGTTGAGGATTCGCGCCTGCCTGAGTGCTGCGAGGCCTACAACGCCTGCTGTGACCAATACTTCCAGGCGTGCAAGGTGGGCAAACTCTTTATTCCCTTAGCCTGCCTGACACACGTCACCACACCCAATGCCGCGCCTCCCACACCAGTCACCAGTACTCCCTGGCTTGTTATTCACACCACCAGTCCTCAGCACCAAGCCACACTGTGTGACTTTGTACAGGATGATATGGGGCCAACCTTAGCCTTCTTGAACCTGAAGGCTGTGTAGTATTGCCTAAACACTGGCTTGGCTTGCCACACACACACCACATTCCCATAGCCCCACAGCCAGCACCATCCAGGCCACTCTCAGCACATATGAAGACACAGCAATGCGCTACCTTCCATACTATGGTCACTACACCACCACCATCACCACCACCACTACAGTCATACGAAATCTCAGTAAGTGTCATAAGTGTCACACATACTTTTAGCTTGTGAGTGGGGAAAGAGATTGAGCTTTGCATTAAACTAATCCAATATTTATTTATCATTATTTCGATTATTTATTTATTTATCACTATTATTATTATTATTATTATTATTATTATTATTATTATTATTATTATTATTATTATTATTATTATCATGAAGTTTCCCTAGAATAATGAGGACTGTTTTTTTCCTTGGGACAGAGATGCTCCAGCATTGTTGCCAAAGACCAGTACTTCCCAGAGTACTGCTGTGCCTCCTTCACTGACTGCTGTGACCTCATCACTACCTTCGAGACACCTGTCAAGGTGAGGACACACACACACACACACACACACACACACACACACACACACACACACACACACACACACACGCCTCGCCCGGTTCGTGCCACCAGACACCACAAGATAACGCCCCTAAAGGCGCCGCGCACGGACCGGTACAGACTCAGCGCGATTCCCACCATGGTGCGAGCCATCAATCAATAGTATTTCCCTTCTAGATTAGACTTAGCTTTAGGATAAAGTTTAAGTATTTCCCCACCCCCTCTGTACATTTTCAGTTTGTTAACTGCCTAAACAATAAACCGTTTATTATTATTATTATTATTATTATTATTATTATTATTATTATTATTATTATTATTATTATTATTACACACACACACACACACACACACACACACACACACACACACACACACACACACACACACACACACACACACACACACACACATGCATTATGAAAAGTAATAAAAAAATGGACAGAATATTCAAAAGAAAAGAGATAATAACAAACTCAGTTTTCATTTAGAGAAGGAAGTTTGTATGTCTCAAACTTAACAGGTTTTTACTCCAAACATTAAACATAAGAAAGGGGTAGATTTCTGAGCACTTAATAAGGCATTTCATTCAACAGTGTTCCATATCAAGGACTATCATGGAAGCTCTTAGAAAAATTGTAGGCCTGATGAGGGCAATCAAGAAAGAAATTTTTATTCTCAGAAGAATGTTTAGGTGTTGGCTGAGATTCATTGACTACTCTGCCACATCACACAATTTCTCTTAAATATATCAGTTCTTTTTACTTTTTATTAAAATTCAAGTATTAAGTATAGATTATTTAGCTCATCAAACCATGCAGTGCTATGAATGGTTCAGGTTTTAAGATAATAAATAGTCTGGGTTTTACATAAATATCACATTTGACAACATAGCTTTGCAGTGTTGTCATTTAGGTCAAGTGCCCAGGGTGCTTATCAGTAGGGTCAGGTGACTCAGGTCAGAGAGCAACTCCTTAGTGCTTGTGTGTTCTTCACAGCAGGAAGAAATAACTTATTTACAACAAGAATAAGTATATTTAGAAGAGAAGGGCAAATAGAGGTCCTGTATTGCATCCTCCAGAGCAATAGCTCCAGCAGCCAAAGGCACTAATGTGAGTGACATGACAGTGTGATGAATCTGCTCAGCCCCAAATTGACATTATGTGAAACAGTTACCATGAACAACTAAATTATACAAAAATTATTCACACAGTATCATACAATACTGAGAGAGAGAGAGAGAGAGAGAGAGAGAGAGAGAGAGAGAGAGAGAGAGAGAGAGAGAGAGAGAGAGAGAGAGAGAGAGAGAGAGAGAGAGGTAGGATGGTCATCTGTCCTTTCCACCAAGGTGTTAAACCAGTAATTAGTCCTGTAGAGACATGGCAATGCAGCTCACAGGGAATTCCCCTACTTGGCCAATGCCCATATGTTCTTCTAGGAGTAAAAACACTATAGCTCAAAGGAGGACAAAAGTAACAGATCTAATATTGTGGGACAAGGAAAAGTTAAATGCTTGTTTAGACTTAAACATTTAAAAGGGATAGGTGTTTAAATTACATGAAAAAAGTACAACTTATCTAATAGAGATATAGATTAAATGTAACAGACAAGAAGAAGAGATAAATGATGTGCCAATGGGAGTTGAGTTCATTACTGATGTAATTAGAAGTTATGTGGTAAACAATCACAGTTTTCCCTTCCCTGCCTGCTTGCCTCTCTCATCATGTGCCTCTACCCACAGCCCCCAGAGCCTGTCAGGAAGGAGCCAAAGTTAGAACTGAAGGTCCCCACTGTGGCTGCCCCAAAGCCCACCACCTTCCCCGGGTCCGACTCCCCTGCTGCCCCCATCAGTCCCTTGGCACCACAGCTCCCTAGTCAGTCTGCCCCACAGTCCCCTCCTTCAAGGCTCTCCTCCAGCCAGGCGAGCCCCCCGGTGGTGGTGGGCAGACAGAGGACCCAGACCAGCACACGAACCCAGCAAAGATCCCGGCCAGCAACTCGCCCTGCTAGCCCTCAGGTAAGAAAAAGCCTTGTGTGTGTGTGTGTGTGTGTGTGTGTGTGTGTGTGTGTGTGTGTGTGATTCACCTACGGTCGTCTGCTGGTCACCCAGCCAGCTGTTCCCCTACAGAAAGAGCTCAGAGCTCATAGTGACCGATCTTCAGGTAGGACTGAGACCAATGACACACCACACACCGGGACAGTGAGGTCACAACATCTCGGGTTACATCCTGTACCTACTTGCTGCTAGGTGAACAGGGGCTACTACACATTAAGAGACTCACCCATTTGCCTCGCTGCGCCCGGGATTCGAACCCGGGCCTTCTTGGTTGTGAGCCGAGTGTGCTAACCACTACACTACGCGGTGTGTGTGTGTGTGTGTGTGTGTGTGTGTGTGTGTGTGTGTGTGTGTGTGTGTGTGTGTGTGTGTGTGTGTGTGAATCACCTACAGTCGTCTGCCGGTCACCCAGCCAGCCGTTCCCCTATGGAAAGAGCTCAGAGCTCATAACGACCAATCTTTGGGTAGGACTGAGACCACTGACACACCATACACTGGGACAGCAAGGTCACAACCCCTCAGGTTACATCCTGTACCTACTTACTGCTAGGTGAACAGGGGCTACACATTATGAGGCTTGCCCATTTGTCTCACTAGGCCCAGGATTCGAACCCTGGCCTTCTTGGTTGTGAGCCAAGCATGCTAACCACTACACTATGCAGTGTGTGTGTGTGTGTGTGTGTGTGTGTATGCATAAGCGTGCATGCATGTGTGTGTTATGCAAGATTGCTTTCAATATCTGCTATGTGCAAATTAAAATATATATATATATATATATATATATATATATATATATATATATATATATATATATATATATATATATATATATATATATATATATATATATATATATATATATATATGAAAGAGAGAGGGGGGGAGGCAGGCTCAAGAATTGTGAGATTGGAGGAAAGACAGGAAGATCAGAAGCAGCTGTCACATGGGTGGTGAAGGCTGCACTGGGAATGGCTGTCACTCCTGAGAAAAAAAAAAAAGGCTCTGGGTGTGTAGAAGGGAGACAGATACAAGAGTAGGTAAGTTGATAAGGTGTATGCCTTGCAAAAAACTGAGTCATTGCTCCCTCTTTCTCTTGGTCAGAAGAGGCTTGTGAGCTGCAAGGCAACAGGGAGTGATGGCTGTTCCCAGCACTGGTGCAGCCTTTGCCACCTGTGTGACGGCTGTGATGTTTACAGTTCATCAGTTTTTTTGCTGCCACTGTGCACACTAATTAGGTATGAAATGCATGCTGAGTTACAAATAATTTTTGTTTGTTCTCCAGTCCTCCAACGGCAGGCGTGGCCGCATCACCTCCAGGGGCAGAGTGATCCAGTGAGCACGTCTCTTTTCTTCTCAGCCATTGCTGCCCTGCCTGCCCTCTCCTTCCCTGTCCTGGTCTACAAGACAGCATGTGTGCTCTCCAGTAACACATACCTTCTTCATGAGCTGCTGACTTCTCTCTGTTACCAAAGCAACAGTCCTTCTCTATCTCTCCTTCTTATCCCCCTGTAGACCTGTCTGTCTTTACTTAATTTCTGGTGACACTCTTGTTATCCATCTGAGGTTTATTGCTTCACCCTAATGTGTCTTGTGATGTCTGTGATCTCATCTGTCCCATCCTTGTCAGCTGTCCATCCCAGAGATTCTTCCCTTCATTGCTGCTGTCACCTCCTTCACTATTGCCGTCACAGTCACCCATTTCATTTGCTGATCTCTTTGTGGTCTCCATGAGAAATTTTGATATTGCTGTTTCTTTTTCTCGTCTTTAAGGCAAAATCTTCTTATTCCAGATTCTCCTTTTCTGAGTTTCAGCATATCAAACCATCACATTTAAGGAATTTTGGTCTGACCCATTGTAGAATTCTCAGTTTCACCTCATGCCATAATACCAATCTCTGTTTGGTTTCCTTATATACCTGTAGATAAATGGTAAGTTTTCCTTTCATAATAGCAGGCATAAAAGCTGCCATCACAGGTACAAATAAGAGTCATATACATTCCAGCATTTTCATTCATAACACAATCAGTGCTTCCTGACACTGGCCATATTGGATCTGTCTTACAAGATACAGAGTAAAGTCACCAAACAAAGTTAAGCAGTTCTTGCTAATTTGTGTTAATGATCATAATTCTTAATTTCTCTTTAGAGCAATTCAGTATCAAATAATAATCAAGCTTGATTTTCCTCTTTTTATAGTTGGATATATTTATATATATTAAATGAGTTACTGAACTATGTCTACAGAGTAAGAGATTCCATTGTGACAGGAAGTACTGGCTACACATTGTCAGCAGAAGGTATGACAGTAACTATTCTGCCAAACACTTTGTCAGGAAATAAAGCAGTCTATGAAAACAAATTTTTGCTTCATTCTTCAAATATTTTGTGGCTCTATATTTCTTTCTATTCACCTTCGTATTCTAGCCTTTGTTTACTCAATGTCTCAATTATTCTCAGTGTTATAATTATTCTACTACTTCTGCACATTCTTTTTGATTCATTATCTATCAGTATTAAAATTTCCTATTAAGATTTTGGTCCTCCCTCCCTCCCTCACAACCCAGCTTTTACTGGATGTGTATGAATGTGCATCTTCTTACTGGTTACTGACAAGACTGGTGCATCAGTAGTGTGTGGCTTCTGCTGGCCCTTGGAGCTTGTTGAGTGACTTGGCATGTGAAGCCCACTGAGAGAGAGAGAGAGAGAGAGAGAGAGAGAGAGAGAGAGAGAGAGAGAGAGAGAGAGAGAGAGAGAGAGAGAGAGAGAGAGAGGTGGCTGTTTCATTGTCAACTATAAAGATGTATGAGGAAGAGGAGAGAAAAGGGATAAGAGAAATTAAAAAAAATATATATACCATCAATAAATGAAATAAACTAATAAATGATGATGAAAATACTTTTTTTATCGTCTATCCTCTCTCTCCCCTTTTTCAAAAGTAGTAATAATAATAATAATAATAATAATAATAATAATAATAATAATAATAACAACAACAACAACAACAACAACAACAACAACAACAACAGTACATGTAAATATTTTGATCATTATAGCTACCCACAATAATTAAGAAAGGTGGCAAAAATTTCCCGTAGAGTAAGTGAAACGCGGCTGTCGTTCACCGTAGACTTTTTCGCCGGGCGGTGAGAGACGTAAACAACGTGCACCGACATACCCCTCGACTCTCACCACCAGCTAACCTATCATATTTAAAGTTTGACATGCAGTGTAGTAAAGTTTAATCTGCTGCTCACTCACACCTTTCTCCTACCTGACAAGAAAAGTAAAATATGGAAGCCTAATTGAGTATTTATTTGTTTATTTACTTTTCTCTTCATTTCTTTCTATAAGAATGTGATAAAAACCACCACCGCTACTACTACCACTACTACTGCTGCTGCTGCTGCTGCTGCTGCTGCTGCTTATACTGCCACTACTACTATTGCTACTATTACTATTGCAAGTTATGAGTTGATTTAATGATGGACAGGATGTACACGCGTTATACCGAGACAGTTTATGACGGACGTGACGATACTGATGTGCTTTCTCTCTGGACTGACTGACTGATTCGAACTCTGGACTGATATGGACTCGAACTGTGTCCGATCTCTGAACTGACCCGGGCTACCCGTACAGGCTCTGTTTATGCAAGATGAAGTGTATCAGAGTTCAGAATCTGAGATGAAGAAATGATCAATGAGGTGCTTGAAAAAGGGGTGAAGGAGCCAATCAGAGCTTCTTATGTGGCCAATGACCAGGAAGGAACGACAGGAAGGCAATGCAGCTGTTTTCCGTAAGAACTGGCAGGAATGTAGGGAATGTGTGGTATTCCCTTGAGAGAGCGATAGGGAGGAAAAGGTTAAAATAGACTGAGGCTGGCCGCGTGGGCGCGTGGTATGAAACATTAATGATGAAACACACCGCACGTGAAATGAAATATTTGAATGATGAATATATATAATAATTATTATGACTGATGCGACTGATACACTACTACTACTACTACTACCACAGCCTCCTGTCTGGTCCTGTATTTTGAAACACGCATATATAAACCATGAGCCAACACTCCTGTTACTTTTGGTTCCTGTCTTTAATGCCAAGAAGAGAGAAGCTGCCTCAGAAAAATGTAGTGGAAGTAAGATCCGTCTGCCATTAAAGGGGGAAGAAAATGGAGGCACTGGCTAGCTTACGTCGCATGTACTGTACGTGTAAACATCCTTGGTAAACTCTGATAAATAGATAAATACAACAAAAACTCTTAAAAAAAAAAACACTGAAGGTAAATGAAGGAGTCTATGGAACATCAAAAGTCAATAATGTGTCATGAAGAACAATAATACACAGTTAATATGAAGCCGTGACGTCATCTAATGGCCCTCAAGTAGCCAGTTATCCCCCTCGTTAACAGCGCCGCCCCTCTGTGCCATTTCAGCAGCTCGAGGAACACCCTCACTTATGCCTTGCTGTTAGCTTCCTTGGGAGCCGTTCGCTTGATTTTAGGCCCATTGCTGCTGCTACCACTGCTACCGCTGACGCTGCCGCTGCCGCAGATACTATTACGACTACTATTACTACTACCATCACCAGTATCACCACCACTACTACTACTGCTACTACTACTTTTACCCCATACTGACCATGGGGAGGATATTTTCAAACTGTAACCTGTATTGTGCTTCTTACCGTGTACATAACTTATTATTTCATAAGGAAAACAAAACAGGAATCTTCTTTACACAGTAAGAAGGTAGACTGTATAAGATAAGAAGGAATCTGACAGACTCAGCATTGCTTCAGTTCATTTATAGTGAGGGAAAGTCTCTCTTGATGCATAGCAGTGGAGAGAGAGAGAGAGAGAGAGAGAGAGAGAGAGAGAGAGAGAGAGAGAGAGAGAGAGAGAGAGAGAGAGTATTTTCATAATCTTTAACATTTAAACTCCAGTTTTGTTATTATTGTTTTTATTATAAGACAACCACACATTAAATAAACTGTACAATATAATATCCAACCTGTCACACACACACATACATATGCATGATATTTGTGCAAGTTTTTTTGGTTTAAAATCTACTTCCTCTATAATTTTTCAAGCGTTGGAGGTCCTCATGAAAATTCCCATAGCTCTCTTTTTCTTTGTAAAACTCAGTGGTGGGGGAGCGGTTAAGGAAACTGCAGGATAAGACAATGGTATACTTTACTTGTTCTCGCATGTCAATAAAGTCTCTCTCTCTCTCTCTCTCTCTCATACACATGATGATAAAAACCAGATTAAAACACACCCAAGGGATACATAATTTTTACAGACAGCAGTATGTATGAAACATCAATATGTGCAAACCAGGACAAGTCACAATGAACTAATCTCAGGTATGCAAAAAAAAAAATAAATAAATAAAAAAATAAAATAATAATAATAATAATAATAGGAATACATAAACCATACCAATATACATATCAATACATTTATCTCTGTATAATAAACTCTAAACAGTCAGTGCATCAAACACACACACACACACACACACACTGCAGACCATATCAAGGGCCTAACCTTGTATTACTTTGACATAGAAAAGAACTATATAGACAATATTCATCTATGTATGTATTTCTTTTAAGTATAAATATCACACTCAGGATTGGAAATATAGTAAGATTTTTTTCTTTTTTTTTTATGTCACATGTAGTATGACTATTTTGTGCCTAAAACATATATTACATTCTTTGCTTAGTTTAATGTAAAAATGCATTGTAGCTTTGATGAGGTTGTGGTGACTGCTGCCTCTCTCCCTTCCTTCCTTACTCTCCCTTAACCTCTCTCTCTCTCTGTTCCCTTTCCTTCTGTCATTCTTCATTCACTGCTTCTCTCTCCCTCTTTCTGGTTCTCTCTCTCTTCCTTGTATACTTACTCTCCCTCTTTGCCTCTCTCCTAACATTCTCTCCTTTATCCCTGATCTCTCTCTCTCTCTCTCTCTCTCTCTCTCTCTCTCTCTCTCTCTCTCTCTCTCTCTCTCTCTCTCTCTCTCTCTCTCCTCACCAATAAAGTTTAATGCATCTCTTCCTCCTCTCCCTGTCTCCCTTTCATTCCCTCACATACTTCCAATATTCACTAACCATTTAATATTCATGCTCCTACAATACAATCAATATAACTAGCTCAGTGGGCCTTTTTTTGATATATATTTTGTTGCCCTTGGCCAGTACTCCTCTTACATAAAGGCCCTGATGCAAGGAAACCCTCTTCACTTCATCTTTTGTCATTGCTTAACCCAACTATGGAAGCCTCAGTTGCACTGCCCAAGGGTGAGTTGAATAGATAGATAATAAATTCAGTTGCACACACACACACACACACACACACACAAACTCACATGCAAAACTCAAAACTAATTATGTTTGTTCTCTGTTTTGTAGTTGCCTTGCTTCATAGTGTGTGTGTGTGTGTGTGTGTGTGTGTGTGTGTGTGTGTGTGTGTGTGTGTGTGTGTGTGTGTGTGTGTGTGTGTGTGTGTGTGTGTGTGGACAAGTTACACACACACACACACACACACACACACACACACACACGACTCAATTTAACCTATCTTTTTCCTTATCACATTTGTTTTCTCTGTGTTTGTTTGTTTATTTGTTTGTTGGTTGGTTGGTTGTTTGGTTGGTGCCTTGTTCTATCACAGCTGCCTTCTTACATAGTGCCTGTGTGTGTGTGTGTGTGTGTGTGTGTGTGTTTACGTATATCTTATCCTTCTTTCTTTAATTTTTTTCAGTCTATCACATCTCTTACTTTATTATAACTACAGTGTATCATATTATAAACAGCCTTGTAAGGACCAAAAAGTCAGCTGATGTCTGTTCTTACTTAGTATAGTACTGTGTGTGTGTGTGTGTGTGTGTGTGTGTGTGTGTATATATATATATATATATATATATATATATATATATATATATATATATATATATATATATATATATATATATATATATATATATATATATATATATATATATATATATATATATATATATATATATATATATATACGTGTGTGTGTGTGTGTGTGTATTAATCCTCACCACAGCACATACATACATAAATCCCTTTGTCAATATAAAAAAATTGCATATACTATATATACAAGTATGTAACATTTCACTCCTGCAAAAGATTTCTACTGTCAACTTATTTACAACTGTACATTGATCAGACAACTACTGTACCTGCCTCAGCATCAGCTACAACACTTGGGCTCATTTGTATTGGGCATGGGAATGATCCACTACTGCTTAATTTAAGAAGATGTGGGCCACTTGCCTCAAAGCTCTGGATGGGAAGTAGGAGTGTAGGTGTTTGAAAGGGACATGGTGTGCGGGAAGGCAAAGAAGAGGAGATGAAAACAGAATACATCAGATAATAAACAGATTGGTAATGCATAAATTAAAGAGATACTGAAAGGGATGGGAAGCAGGAGTGTAAGAGTCTGATGTGGAATATTTGGGAAGGCAAAACAAGCTAGATAACAAAATGTATCATGTAATCTCAGCTGCAAAGAACGAATGAATGGTGGTTCATGAATTAAAGTGATACCAGAAGGGATGTTGAATGTTTAAGACAAAAGAGGAAAAGGTAAAAGAAAAATTGATAAAGGCAGGTCAAACAATGCTTGACTATTAAAAAAGGAAGAAAGAATAGATATTAATGGAATAAATGTAAAAAGAGGAAGTCAAGGTTGAGTTTTAGGGAAAAATGAATAGTAGTGCATTAATTCAAGAGTATTTGAAACAGACTGTGAAAGGGCTGAGTGTTAGACAGGAGAGGGAGAGAGAAAAACAGCTGAAAGAATGGATGGCAGTGCTTTAATCCAAGAGTACCTAAGGCAGCCTGGAAGAGGACAGATAGGTACTCAAAGGATGGGAAAGGGAGAGAAAAAGAATAATAACAGTACTATGAGAGAAAGAAGTGTGTGTTTCAGTAGGAAGGAGAAATATGAGAGGATATAAAAGAGAGAAAGTTGGGTTTTCAAGAGAAGGGAGAGAGAGAGAGAGAGAGAGAGAGAGAGAGAGAGAGAGAGAGAGAGAGAGAGAGAGAGAGAGAGAGAGAGAGAGAGAGAGAGAGAGAGAGAGAGAGAGAGAGAGAGAGAGAGGAAAAGAAGAGCATCAACAATGACAATAATGGATATACATGCAGTGGTTTACATTAGGTTAGGTTTTAAAATACCTTAAAACTAACCTAACATTCAGACAAGAAGGCCTCTCAAAATATTTATATAATGAACTGTAGGGAAAGGTTTCTCCTAATATAATTTCTCCCTCAAAAGGCACAGACCTTCCTTCCCTCTCTTAATCATATCAAACACCAAGCTGATCACACACACACACACACACACATACACACACACACACACACACACACACACACACACACACACACACACACACACATTTAATTCTTGCAGGATCAGTCCTTAGTCAAAGTTTTCAAAAAGATACAAGTCCTTCATAATTTTGTCTTTTTCTCTGTATTTCTCAAGGGCAAGAGGTCTGTGGGGACTGGTACCTACAGATATTTTGTTGCCCTAGGCCAGGGTCCCCCCTCTCAGATAAAAAAATAAATAAAAATAAAGTAAATAAATAAAAAAATAAATAAATGAAATAAAAAAAAAAAAATAAATAAATAAATAAAATAAAATATATAAATGAATAGATAAATAAATGAAATACCTTCAGTGAATCTTTTTTAATAGTTTTTTTTTTTGTTGCCCTAGGTCAGTTGCTTCTCATATAGAATAAAAAATAAATAAAATATAATCTGTGTGACTGTTAAAGATGTGTTCCCATTACAGACCAATCACTGAAGCTGCTGTTTTGAAAGATGAACTCCCTTGATAAAGCACTTTTAAAAGATTGACTCCCTTGACAGAGCTGTTTTAAAAGACTGACTCCTTTTACAGTGATGATCTAGAATATTACTTCTGTTTAGAAAGCAGTTCATTCCTGGAATTATATTTGAAGAATCATAACAAGAAACTCTTCCTTCTCTTCTTCTTCTTCTTCCTCCTTCTTCTTCTTTCATTCACAACAAGAAGAGAAGTGGAGGAAGATAGACATGGAAGAATTAGAATAAAATACTTAGAGAAATATACAGATAATTGATAATACATAATTCTCTCCCCTTACTGAGAACAAGGAACATGAGGTACCTATATATATTATTACTATACACATCTTTCATACATGTAGTGAGTCACTTCAGGAAAAATGTTCATGTATACTTTCTGTACATTCTCCTTTGTATGTCTGTTTTTTCTTTTTCCCTGTGGCTTTGTGTTGCTGTACATGTGTGCGTGTGTGTGTGTGTGTGTGTGTGTGTGTGTGTGTGTGTGTGTGTGTGTGTGTGTGTGTGTGTGTGTGTGTGTGTGTGTGTGTGTGTGTGTGTGTGTGTGTGTGTGTGTGTGTGTGTGTGTGTGTGTGTGTGTGTGTGTGTGTGTGTGTATTTGTATGTCTATGCTGGAATACACACATACACACTGCAGTATTGTCTGTGTGTGTTTGTATGCTTTTGTGTTTAAGTTGAAACACACACATAAACACACTAGTATTGTCTGTGTGTATGTTTGTGTGTGTAAATTGAAATACACACATACACACTGCTATAGTATTGTCTACACGCACATGTATGTACGTATTATTGCTATAAAAGTGCTTATCTTGTGTATATATGATCATCTCTCCCTGCACTGCCATGTATGTATGCATGTATGCATTTCCTCTACCCTGTGTATGTATTTCATGCATCTATATGAGTATACATGGCTTGGAAGTATACACACATACACATACCTGTATCTGTCTTACACACACACACACACACACACACACACACACACACATACTTGCTTTATCCCTGAGTATTGCACAGACAGTCATTGCTAGGACAGTCACCTATCCTCCTAGTAGTAGTAGTAGTAGTAGTAGTAGTAGTAGCAGTAGTAGTAGTAGTAGTAGTAGTAATAGCAGTAGTCATAGTCATAGTACTTATAACAAGATCACACACAAACACACACACACACACACACACACACACACACACACACACACACACACACACACACATGATAACACAGCTAATAGTACAATAATAGTTATAATAATAAAAAAATATATAATAATAATAATAATAATAATAATAATAATAATAATAATAATAATAATAATAATAATAATAATAATAATGATAATAGTAATAATAATAAAAATGACAATAATAATAATAATAATAATAATAATAATAATAATAATAATAATAATAATCACAACAATAATAACCAACACCTAACAAAACAACTATTGCATTTAACACAAACACACACACAGCAGCAATAGCATCGCCCAAATCACACACACACACACACACACACACACACACACACACACACACACACACACACACACACACACACACACACACACACACACACAGTAGTGGTTAGCACGCCCAGCTCACAATCGAGAAAGGCCAGGTTTGACTCCTGGGCACGGTGAGGCAAGTGGGTGAGCCTCTTAATGTGTATTCCCTGTTCACCTAGCAGCAACTAGGTATGGGATGAAACCTGAGGAGTTGTGACCTGGCTGTCCTGGTGTGTGGTGTGTATGGACTCAGTCCTACCCAAATATCAGTCAATACAAGCTCTGAGCTCTTTCTGTAGGGGAACGGCTGGCTGAGTGACCAGCAGACAACTATAGGTGAACAACACACATGCACACACACACACACACACACTAGTTCCCATCCCTCCCACACACTGTTCCCACACCCCAGTCAAATGTTCTGGGTGGTTATGTGAGTGTTTCTTGGGTGTTTGGTGTGTGTAGGAGTGTTTGGCAGGGTGTAGGAGTGTTTGGCAGGATGTAGGAGTGTTTGGAAGGGTGTAGGAATGTTTAGCAGGGTGTAGGAGTGTTTGGCAGGGTGTAGGAGTGTTTGGGAGCATTTGGGAGGGTGTAGGAACTTTTGTCTAACCCTTACACACACACACACACACACACACACACACACACACACACACACACACACACACACACTCAAGTCCCCACCCCTCCCACTTCTTGTTTCTGCCAAGTTCTCAACCTGCCAGCACTAGTCGTCGCCAGTGCCAGGTCGGTAGCACTAGTCAATGCAAATCCGCCGATAGTAACTGCCCAGGAGGGAACCCACGTCAGTCACTGCCTCCAGCACGCCGCCTGTCCTGGCTGGCTCTGGGGTTGCCTCAAAGCCATACTGGAAATGGTCTGCAGGAGGGGAGGAGTGTTAGGGAGGGGCTGAGGGGGAGTGATGTGTGAGTGAGGTATGTTAGAAATGGGTTAAGAGGTTAGAATTGAATGTGATCTGTGAGTGATGGGGATGAGAGTGAAGTGTGTTAGGTATGGGTTATAGTGGTCAGGACTGAAGGTGATTTGTGAGTAGTGTTTGGAGTAGAGTTATGGAGTTAGGAATGAGAGTGATGTGTTAGGAATGGGGTATGGAGATTAGAAGTGGAGATGATGTGGAGTTAGAATGGGTTTGAACATGAAGTGATCTAGTAAGTGATGTTAAAAAATGAGTTAGAAAAGCTAAAACTGCAAATGAACAGCAAGTTAACACCCAGCTATCTTTAATACCTCCCCTACATAGTCACACCAATCAAAAAAAAAAAGGTTAGACTACAACTGCAACTTCAAACTACCCTCAGGCAATGAACCTCAAGTCACCCAAGCACTAAGCCAACACAGGAGGAACGCACCAGCTTATCACCAATCAAGGCCCACCAACACACTAGCTTTCTTACCCCCACAATCCATGTTGCTCTGACAGACTCACCACACACACACACACACACACACACACACACACACACACACACACACACACACACACACACACACCTCTCCTCTGTGCCTTGTGCTACTGCAGCCACCACAATGGGAGGAAAGGCACCAAGGACCGACACTTTTTCCTGCAGGGGATTCTGGTGGGACGTACTGCCCTGGACACCCACACTAAGGGAAGGCGAGACAAGGCAGGAAGGGTGTGAGATGTGAGCTGGGATGTTGGGAGTGATGGAAAGGGGAAAGGAGAGAAGGAACTGTTGAAATGAAGGCAAGGGAAGTGAGAAAAGAGAAAGAAAG
>NC_087161.1:722500-730000 GCF_035594125.1 Scylla paramamosain
ACTCAAGACTAATAAAGTGAAGGAGTGTTATGACAAAGGTTTGATCCCCAATTATAATCCGTCAGCAACTTTACATTGTCTTCTATTCAACATCTTATTCCTCAGTGTTTGGCATCCCCTGACTGGTAAACTGATTGAGTGAGTGCTGTGACAAAGCCTCAATCCCACAACTATAATCTAATACAGTGAATCTACCTTCCCTTTCAGCCAATTTCTTATATCTGAGTGTTGCTCATGGTCTGACTGGTAAAGTGAGAGAGTGAGTGCTGTGACAAAGCCTCCATCCCACAATTATAATCTGTCACTGTGAATCTACCTTCCCTTTCCAACATTTCCTCAGCCTTCACCACGCTCACTATTGCCATTATAATCTGCTGCTGTGAATCTACCTTCCTTTCTGATCAATTTCTCTGCTCCTATGACACTCCTCAGCCTTTAACCATTGCCATTATAGTCCATCACAGTGATTCGATCTTCCCCTTCCCATCAGTTTTTCTGTCTATGATGTTCTTCAATTCACACCACACTCACCATTGCCATCGCCTTGTCATAGTCAAACTTGCGTGCCCTGAGGAAGGAGAGGAGGAAGGGCTTGTCCAGGCGGGAGTTCAGGCCAGGCCTCTGCCTCCACAATCTCCCTAAGGTCAAAGAGAGGCAGTGTGTCAGTGAGGTCGGGCATAACAGAAGACAAAAATCATCTCATAAATTTTCAAAACCCATATCATGAGTGTTTTGTATATTGAGATTAACCTGTTGGTAATGAAATCCATATTTGAAAGCTTGTAAATTAATATTAGACTGCAGATAAGATGAAAATTTCAGCATAACAGTGATTTCTAAAAAAAAGTATTACAGTGGGAAATAAAATATCTATCCATCAACCATTCTGCAGTTTATCCATGCACAAACACAGCTGCCTTCATCCCCCTCAAGCAATCACACTTCATGACCAACCAATCACTCAGGTCTTGCCAATCACTCACAACTGGTAAAGTGAGTGAGAGACATGACAGAGGCTCAACCCACAGGTAGCAATATTCACATAAGCTCACCTCAGTGCCTGCACATCCCGGTCCACCCCAATCTGGCTTCTCATGCAGGTCCCCTTCGGCCTCCTCAGACAGCTCAGGGGGGAGGGAGCCATCCCCCGCACCCGTCACTATCCTCCGGTCCACTCGCAAACACCTCCAGCATTGCCCCCACCACTCCTCCACCTCCCCAACACATTCCCTCCTTCACCCTCTCCTCCACCACCCCCCTCCTCCTCCTCCTATACTAGGCTGCGTCACACTGTGCTGCTCTCTTGTGGCTGTTCGCTGTGTTGTGCTGCTGCCGCTGCTATTGTGCCTCCTGTGGTCTCTTGCTGTGCTGGTTTTGTTTCTGCTGTTGCTGCTGCTGCCCCTGTCCTGCTGTCCTCACCCTCTGCTGTCATGGGTGCACTGTTCAGGCTCTCATCACCTCTTGTCCGCTGCTGCTGCTGTGTTTGTGTTGATTTGTGGCTGCTGCTGCTGCTGCTTTGTTTCATCAGGCTGTTGTGGAAGGGAAGGAAAGAGACTTAAGGTTAATATTGAAGGAGAGAAGGTAGGCAAAGAAAGGAAGAAAAGAAGAGTTGAAGGAAAAGAGGAATGGACAGAAAAAAGATTAGAGGAGGGTGTAAAAAGAGAGAATAAAGGGAGAAAGAAAGGAAGGACTGATGAAAAAGAAAGAACAGACCAACTAACCTCTCCACAACTCCTTCCTGTATCCACCCCACCTCCACCTATCCACCCACTCCACTCACCTCTCCGTCCATGTTGAGCTGTGAGGCGTGGGGTGGAGGGCTGAGTGGATGCAGAGTGGACAAGCCTGACTCCTCTCTGGTCTCCACCATGCTGGGCCTGTGTGGAGTGAAGTGGAAAGACTGTGAGAGACTGTGAGTGAAGTGGAGAGCACACTGCAACTGTGTGTGTGTGTGTGTGTGTGTGTGTGTGTGTGTGTGTAAGTAAGAGCATTATTAGTCAAGTTTTATCAGTTTTTCAAAAAAGATAAGAATTAATTGGTCCTCTAATTAAGTGATGGATGACTGAAATAGACTCAGTAATCAGGTTGTTAGTACTGAGTGAATAGGAGCTTTGAAATATCTGATAAATTGATGAATAGTGATGGTTGGTGAATATATCATGTATGTATGTTTACAACGAAAGAAAATGTGAGTCAAACAAATAAACTAAATAAAACTACACGATAAATAAGAATAATACAAGAAGTTAATGAGAAAAGTACATACAAGATAGTAAATAAAAATGTATATATATACTTTTTTCCTCTCTAAGTTACAACTAAGTCCTCTCTCTCTCTCTCTCTCTCTCTCTCTCTCTCCTCTCTCTCTCTCTCCTCTCTCTCTCTCTCTCTCTCTCGCTCTCATGAATAAAAAAACATGACTAGAGGGTGATATCTTGTTGCCTCCTCCTCCTCTTCCTCCTCCTCCTCCTCTTCCAATATGTGAAGGAAAGGGAGAGACAGAAAAAGAAAGAGATTGAGGAATACACTGGAATAGAAAAAAGACATGCAGGGGAGAGGTTGACACACACACACACACACACACACACACCACACACACACACACACACACACACACACACACACACACACACAAACAACACACACACACACAGGGGGAGCTTGAAATAGAGTTGAAAAGAGAGAGATTGAAAAGAAAGGTGGATGAAGTCACTGTCAGAGAGAGAGAGAGAGAGAGAGAGAGAGAGAGAGAGAGAGAGAGAGAGAGAGAGAGAGAGAGAGGTGAGAGAGAGAGGGAGAGAGAGAGAGAGAGAGTTAAAAGTTTGAAGTCATACAAATCACAATGACTTAGATTCACTGTGTGTGTGTGTGTGTGTGTGTGTGTGTGTGTGTGTGTGTGTGTGTGTGAGTGTGTGTGTGTGTGTGATTTATTCTTATCATATCTCCTCCTAGGCTAGTATTGAGAGTGCCACTTGGTCTACCTCGAGATAATGAAGTGTGTGTGTGTGTGTGTGTGTGTGTGTGTGTGTGTGTGTGTGTGTGTGTGTGTGTGTGTGTGTGTGTGTGTGTGTGTGTTTTATAGACATAAACAGGCATTTTTAAGTCCTACTGACTGGGGAGAGAGAGAGAGAGAGAGGGGAGAGGAGGAGAGGAGAGAGAGAGAGGAGAGAGAGGAGAGAGAGAGAGAGAGGAGAGTGCGTGTGTGTACAATCACTGCCACAGGACACGAAGAACACAGTAAGTTTTTTTAACACTACGCATACGCGCACATAACTTTGTCCAGTATGTTCAGTTTGCGTATTATCCACTGCCATAAGAACAACACTTAAACACACCCTGGTAGTCATAAATTATTTTCCCCAATACCTCGCACACAATTCTACAGAGACTGGATTGGTCTTCCCCATCAACACACCTCACACTAGAAAGGTCCAACAATGAATATCTCGCCCAACAAGCAGCGTAAATAGCACATTGCAAGAGAACGTGGGGTCGTGGGACTCAGTTTGTGGTGCGTCTTGGCTGCAGCCTGCAGGAGCACTGCCGCTGCTGTGTGGGGACCGGGTCCCACTCAACCGCCTGTCTCTATTCATAAATTATGTGACATGAGTCGTGGTCGTGTCAGAGATCGACGCTCGTAATCAGGGATGTATTCTTTAGGGCTACATATTGGGTGTACAGATAGATTAGTACTTATTTCTGTCCTGTAAGTGATTAGTACTTATTTCTGTCCTGTAAGTGACATAGATGCAGTGAGAAGCTTAGCTCTCCAAGTTTTAATGGTTTTGCGTAGTGGATCATTATAATCACGCTAAAGTGACTGAAAGAAATCTATAGCCTTGGGTATTCGCTCCTCTACACATTTCATCAAGTGCAAAGGCACGTCCTCATCATTTGATCACAAGTATGGATTCTACAAAATTGAGTCTCTTCCTCGTGATTACATCCTGCATGGGTGGGATTCAGGCTTCCACCAAGCACGGCTCCGGACTTGTATATTTCCTGACTCCCAGCAAACATTTCACCGCTCTCCTGTACTGTACAATTAGCTTCTTGGGGTGGTGCCTGAGAGGACGTCATGGCTACGTGGAATACCCTGTGCTTGTTGCTGTACGGCATGTCGTTAGCGGCGCGAAATAAAGCAAATTTATTTAGTTGAGACTCGTTAGGTGGTTCGTGTAATCTCGATACAGTACTCAGTATTGCGTCGTCGTTGAACCATGCCCCAGAGAGAGAGAGAGAGAGAGAGAGAGAGAGAGAGAGAGAGAGAGAGAATCTTGAAAATTTGTAAACATAATTATCATTATTATTATTATTATTATTATTATCATTATTATTATTGTTGCTGTTATTATTATTATTATTATTATTATTATTATTATTATTATTATTATTATTATTATTATTTGCTGCTCGATCGTAAAATAAATAAATAAATAAAAGTAAAAAAAAATATTAAACATTTAAGAATAAAAATATAAAACTATAACTCTCATGAACCTAAGCATCAAATATATAACGTTATCTTCATCGTCACTTATCATCCTAAAAATTACCTTACTGATAAAGACTGAAATCTAACTGCCTTCCTTCCTCTCTCTGCTTTTTCTTTATTTTTTTTTCCTCTCTCTATCTTTCTCTGATTCAGTCTTCCAGTATCGAAGAGTTCACTAAACTCTCTCTCTCTCTCTCTCTCTCTCTCTCTCTCTCTCTCTCTCTCTCTCTCTCTCTCTCTCTCTCTCTCTCCTTCATTCTGCTTCTCTATATGTCTTTCGTCTCTTCTTCCTCTTTTTCATTTTTTCTCTTTTTCTTTTACCTTCCTCTGTATCTTTTTTTTTTCTTCATCCCTCCCCTTACTCTTCCTCCATTTTTTTGAACTCATATTTTGATTCCTCCTCTGCTTCTGATTTCTCTCAGTGTCTGAGGTGGAAAGGGACAGTCTCGTGGACCATCTTACTGCGCCCTAAGAACTTCGGCATAGCACAGCTGGCCACATACACCCACAGAGACATGTAACACAGCGTACAGTTCTTTGGAGCATCATATAAACACTGAGAAGATTATCTGAAGTAAGGACAAAGCTTCTAGTAATTGGAGGTGCTCTGGTTTGTATAACACTGAGACATGGCTAACTGGAGTGGGATATGAGAGAAAATAACTCCTGGATATACTGAGATGCATAAGGGAGTTGAGAGGACAGAGGACAGGTGGTGAAATGCGAAGTGGAGGAGGTAGGAGAGAGAACGAGAAGGGTCATAAACCCAGAAGAGCCTAGATGCATGCAGCAGGTGGGGAAGAAGAGCAGATGGTGAGGTGTGGAGAGGAGGAGGTGATGGCTGTGAAGAGGTACAGACTGAAGTGGTACAGACATATCACGAGGAGGTAGAAGGAATAGTAATACATAACACTAGTAGTAGTAGCAATAGTAGTAGTAGTGATGGAAATTATCAACACGTCCTTATATAAGTTATAGGGGTCTTCATATCTTCACCAGTACACCAGACACTTCAGCAGCCAGACAGCCAACAAAAAACAAGGTACAGAAGGTGCAAAGGTACACACACACACACACACACACACACACACACACACACACACACACACACACACACACACACACGCCTTGTTGCTAATCAGACCACACTAATTGCTAGAGTACAAGTGGTGGGAGTTTGGTCAGTCTAGCCTTGAATATTTTGTTACTAAGTATACTGAGAACAATTTATAAGTCATTCAACTGGCTTTTTGTTGCACTTCAAACTATATCGTCTGTGTGTGTGTGTGTGTGTGTGTGTGTGTGTGTGTGGTGTGTGTGTGTGTGTGTGTGTGTGTGTCGATTTCTGACATTTTGGAACATGTAAGAGGATTAGAAGGCAGACGGGAAGGAAGGAAGGAAGGGAGGGAGAAAGGAAAGGAAGTTTGAAAGGAAGGAGGGAAGGAGTGAGGGAAAGAGGAACCCATGAAGAAAAGAGAAAGAAAAAAAAAGGAAGTTAGGAAGAAAGCAAAAAAGAAAACAGAAAAAGAAAAAAATAAATAAAGAAAAGAAATGAAAAGAATGGAAGAAATTAATAAATGAATAAAGGAAGGAAAATAGACACATTGCAAACAAAAATAATAAAAAAGCAGCAAACACAACAACAACAACAACAACAAAAACAACACCAACCCGAACACACAAACCAACCCACTCCCTCCCCATCCCCCTACACCCACCAACCCCCACACCCACATACCAACCCCTTTCCCCATTTCCCTTCCTCCTCCCTCTCCGACACGTAGCCCCCCTACTGAGGATTTAAAACAGACACGACCCTCGCCACCAGCCTCAGTATACAGGACAGAGGAAGATTGGGCTGCCTGCCACTAACACAGAAGAAGGTGTTTACATGGCAAGGAGGCTGTTGTGTTAATGAAGGCTGTGTGTGTGTGTGTGTGTGTGTGTGTGTGTGTGTGTGTGTGTGTGTGTGTGTGTGTGTGTGTGTGTGTGTGTTGGGGATACGGTGGTGGTGGTGGTGAATAAGAATATAAGAAAATAAAAGAAAAGAATAAAAACAAGAAGATAAACATGAAGAACAAGAAAATAACATGGCAGTATTAGTATTAGTATTAGTATTAGTATTAGTATTAATAGTAGTAATAGTAGTAGGAGTAACAATAGTAGTTGCAGCAGAAGAAAAAATAACAAGAACATAAAGGTAGACTGACAGGTAGATAAAAAATGTAGTGCTCTGGCGACACAGCGACGTCATGGCGCTTTAGAAGGAAGAAAAGGAGGAGGAGGAGGAGGAGGAGGAGGAGGAGGACAACAAGAACGAGAACATGAAAAACAATAACGACGAAGGCGACGACGGGGATGAGAGCGAGGCTGACGAAGGGAAGGCAACAACCTGCATTTAACTTTGTCCTTTTGCAGTGTGACCTTTCCAGAGAGAGAGAGAGAGAGAGAGAGAGAGAGAGAGAGAGAGAGGAGAGAGAGAGAGAGAGAGAGAGAGAGAGAGAGAGAGAGAGAACACTGTACAGCCCCTTTAGGTCAGCAAGGGCGGGAAATCTCAGTAATTGTATGGTTAAATGATACTTAGTGATGATAGGATGATGATGGTGATGATGATAACACCACCACCATCACCATCATCAACAAAAACAACAGCAACGACAACAACTATAGAAGCATAGTAGTAGTAGTAGTAGTAGAGGAGGTAATGGTTGTAGCAGTAGTAAGTAGCAGTAGTAGTAATAGTAGTAGTATTAGTATTAGTAGTAGTAATAGTAATGGTAGTAGTAGTAGTAGTAGTAGTAGTAGTAGTAGTAGTAGTAAATACTTTACGAAACTTAGGATACCAAAACATGTGAACGTGTGTGTGTGTGTGTGTGTGTGTGTGTGTGTGTGTGTGTGTGTGTAGCATCACCACCACACCATCACCATTATTGCGTCCTTCCTACTTGACCCTGGCCAGACTTAAGCATCAAGTAGTAGTAGTAGTAGTAGTAGTAGTAGTAATA
>NC_087161.1:740000-742500 GCF_035594125.1 Scylla paramamosain
CCCTTGAAGTAGAGCGAGGGCGTGGTGGAGGTGGGGCGTGAGGGTGCGGGCGTCAGGAGGTGGGGCAGGGGGCGCGGGCACGCAGAATTGATCCCCAGACACCCAGGGTGCCTCACATCTGTCAGCACGCCGCAGGTGAGGAGGGGCGTGAGTGAAGGTACTCTTATGTTCAAATTAGTGTAACACAGCATATCTTTCCCACTTTCACTACGTCCTCAGAAAATTAAGTGGGTTCTCTCTCTCTCTCTCTCTCTCTCTCTGAAAACCTGATTACTGAGTCTATTCCAGTCATCCATCACTCTATCTGAGAACCAATCTCTTCCTATATATCTTTTTAAAATCTATCTTTATCAAACAAATCTATCACTCCTTGTCCTGACCTGATTACCGATCCCGAGGATTTTACTTAAGTTACCCTCGCTATATCCCTAATACCAATCGTAAGTAACCCATAAGAAACAAGCCATGGGTAGTACAAGCCTATTTTAATATAAGTCTCATTCAACGCAGGCCTCATTCACCTGTAGAAGTTGAAGAGCGCAGTGGTAAGGTTGTGGCGGGTCGCGGTGACCCACAGAGGCTCCACGGTCCGCCACCACTCTGCGCTCCTTGCTCTCTCTGGTACGCCCTTCACAGAGAACGGGACTGTGGTGGACTTCGCTACTCCCTCGCCGCTGTCATTGTCTTTCTGCTCCTTCTCCATGTACAGACCTGAGGGAGGGTGAGAATTAATTAGGGAGGATTTAAGAAGGGTAGGAGTGTGAACAGAGATCTGAGGGATGTGGATAGGTTATGAATTAGGAATGACATGAGAAAACTACAAATGACATTTAAAAAAGTAGGAATTACAAATGACAAAACTAAAAGAAAAAAAACTAATATTGTAAATATAGATTTAAGAAATGGGGATAGATTGTTATGAATTTGGAATGGCATAAAAAGACTAGGAATTAGGAATGACAAAAATTAAGAATAAAAAAAAAAAAAACTTTATTTGCTCACCTGCCAGTAGGGGGCCGGCAGGGGGCAGGGGGCGTGGAGGGGGCGGTTTGGGGTAGGTATGGGGCCCTTACGCCATCTGCCCGAAGCCTTGCGAAGCCCGGGAAGTCCCCCTCCTGCAGCTGCTCCTCAGACACGCCCTTGAACCTGCCGCGGGACACGAAACTTGGAGGAGGAGCAAAGTATATGGTTACTTATAAAAAATGTTTACCTTTCAGTACCAGATACCAGGAAAAAAAAATAAGTAACTAACTACGCGATCACTCCTCTTACTGTCAATTGGTGCGTTTCGAAACAATGCTTTACTAAACTTGCACCAAACCATTTTCTATTATATGGAGAAGTTACAGCAGACAGTGGATTGATAAATAAAGTTATGGAAATGATCAGGGATAAATTTAGGCTCTAACAGTGTTGAGTGCAGTGTTGTGCCAGTCATGGAGAAGAGAGCGAAGCATTTTTGAGGTGGTTCGAGCATGTGGGCAGGTTAGAAGATGATCCTGTGGGGGTAGCGTGGAGGAGCAAAGTGGAGGGGAGAGGAACTACGTAGGGGGAGATGAAGACTTAGGTGGGGAAATGAAATCGAGGTAGACATGAGATACCTGGGACTAGAGGAAGAAGATAAACAAGACATAAATCATGAGTGTCGGCATATGTAAGAGTAGACGACCCCAACAGACATTAATAAAGGCAAGTGACGAGTACATGTGTGTATTCCCGAAACTTTCTCGATTAAAAACATACATAGAGGTTATGATAGAATAATACACAACACCTATCAAATCAACGTCACTAGAGATAGAAAGCAGAAGATATCAAAAGAAGAAGAAGAAGAAGGAGGAGAAGGAGTCAGTGAAATGGCGGCGCGGGTGACTTGGTTCTGTGTTTACGTTCAATTTGTGCCTCATTTCTCCCCTTCCACTTTCTCCCGGGCCTTGTGGTGAGTACAGGTGATAGACTAAGGTGTCGTGGTGATTTGTGGTGAGTGTGGTGCAAGAGGAGCGTGTGGTGACTGTAGAAATGAGAGAATTGGACGAGTAGGTGTTTGTTGTTGTTCTATTTCTGCTCTGCGCTTCTCCACCGTGTTTTGTTGACATGTATAAGGTGGCTATTATTATTTAGTTGTTATTTGTTTGTTTATTTATTCATTCTTGTCTTATTTTATGGTATTACTTTTTATTTTGTTTCAGTTTAGTTTAGTTTCATTATATTTATTTGTTTGTTGTTTATTGGTTTATTGTTTGAGGTGTGTGTGTGTGTGTGTGTGTGTGTGTGTGTGTGTGTGTGTGTGTTGTAGCTGCGGTGGTGCTTAATAGGTGTATGGTGTATGCAACAGTAATTTTGTGTTGATACTACTACTACTACTACTCCTCCTCCTCCTCCTCCTCCTACTACTACTACTACTATTACTACTACTACTACTACTACTACTACTACTACTACTACTACTACTACTACTACTACTACTAATAATAATAATAATACAACAACAACAACAACT
>NC_087161.1:747500-752500 GCF_035594125.1 Scylla paramamosain
TCTTATGTAAATATATTCATTAAAAAAAATCTAATCATATTTTTAACCATTTTTTCTTCTTTTTAATAACCTCAGTAGTACCCCTTATACATATTCTCTCTCTCTCTCTCTCTCTCTCTCTCTCTCTCTCTCTCTCTCTCTCTCTCTCTCTCTCTCTCTCTCTCTCAACCAAAAATAGTAGTGATATTAAGATTTATACCTACTGGGAAGAAGCAACTCTGATGGAGGGAAGGAGAGGAAAGGAGGGAGCGGTGGAGAAAAGGAAGGAAGGAAGAAGGGACGGAGGTAGGGAGAGAAGGAAGAGAGGAGAGATTATGAAAGGTATCAAGAGGAGTTGAGAGGAGGTGAAGGGAAAAAATGGAGGAAAAGAAGAGGAAGGAAGGGAAGAGTAGGAGAATGAATGAAAGAGAATAAGGAAGGAAGGAAGGAAGGAAGGAGAGAATTATCGTAATGAAGGACGTAAGGGAAGAAGACAGGAAGGAAGGAAAGGAGGGAAGAACAGAAGGATGAAGGAAAAAAGGAAGGAAGGAAATGAATAGAGGAAGGAGACAAATTTGAAAGAAAAAGGATGGAATAGAAAAGGAAAAAGAAGGAAGGAAGGAAAAAAATAGCGTTATGAAGGAAATGAAGTGAAAAAGAAAAGACAGGAGATGAAAGAGGGAGAATAAAAGTTAAGAAAAGAAGAAAAACGAGAAAAAGGAAGGGAGAAAGCAAAATGAAAGTAATGAGAAAAGTGAAGGAAGAAGAGAAGGAAGAAGAGAAGAAGGAAGAATGTTATACGTAGAAAATAAAAAAAATAAAGAAGAGAAAATATATAGAAATTAAATTAGCGAAGGAGAGTGAACGAGAAAAAAAGAAGAAGGAATAAAGGAAAGAAAGGGGGAATAGAGAAGGGAGAGTAAGAGAGAGATAAGTGAGAGAGGGAGGGAGGGAGAGAGGGAGGGAGAGGAAAAGAGGGAAGAAAATGCCTTTATTTGGACAGGAGAGAAATTTCGGAGGCTGGAGAGAAACTGCTGCTGTTGTTATTGTTGCTGTTATTGTTGTTGCTGTTGTTGTTGTTGTTGTTGTTGTTGTTGTTGTTGTGATGATGGTGGTGGTGGTGGTGGTGGTATTGTCTCAGTCTGTAATTATTATTCTCTCTCTCTCTCTCTCTCTCTCTCTCTCTCTCTCTCTCTCTCTCTCTCTCTCTCTCTCTCTCTCTCTCTCTCTCTCTCTCTCTGTGTGTGTGTGTGTGTGTGTGTGAGAGAGAGAGAGAGAGAGAGAGAGAGAGAGAGAGAGAGAGAGAGAGAGAGAGAGAGAGAGAGAGAGAACAAACAAATAACCCTAAAGTAAATAAGTAAATTTGATTTTCTTGAAAGCTCGCATCGCTTAAAAGGAGAGAGAGAGAGAGAGAGAGAGAGAGAGAGAGAGAGAGAGAGAGAGAGAGAGAGAGAGAGAGAGAGAGAGAGAGAGAGTGAATATATACAGAAAAAAATATTGTAAAAGAGTTTCAGACCTTAATTTAGTCCTATAGATAAGTTTCACTTTAAACATTTCCGTTTTCTTTCATCCCACATTTTCTATAGCCCAATTTCCTTAACCCCCGCGTCTCTCTCTCTCTCTCTCTCTCTCTCTCTCTCTCTCTCTCTCTCTCTCTCTCTCTCTCTCTCTTCATGTACTCAGGGATCTTGTTTTCAAATTAGGTCATCAAGAGAGAGAGAGAGAGAGAGAGAGAGAGAGAGAGAGAGAGAGAGAGAGAGAGAGAGAACTTGGACTCTCTCTCTCTCTCTCTCTCTCTCTCTCTCTCTCTCTCTCTCTCTCTTATTTCTTTCATATTCCCACGAGAGACAGTTAAGATAATATTATAGAGAGTAACACTACAATAATCTCTTTTCTCCTTCCTCCCTCCATCACTTTTGCTAGGAGAGAGAGAGAGAGAGAGAGAGAGAGAGAGAGAGAGAGAGAGAGAGAGAGAGAGAGAGAGAGAGAGAGAGAGAGAATATGTATACAAAAACTTTAAATTTCTTCCTATGATAAAAAAAAAAGAAAAGATTTAGGTAAAATAAATATATAAATATAGATGAATTAAATATATAAGAAGATAAAAGTATAAAAAATAAAAGTTGAATAAGTAAATAAATAGTGAACGAGAGAGAGAGAGAGAGAGAGAGAGAGAGAGAGAGAGAGAGAGAGAGAGAGAGAGAGAGAGAGAGAGAGAGAGAGAGAGAGAGAGAGAGAGAGAGATGAAAAATATTTAAAAAAAATAGACAAAAAAGATACATAAATAAACGAATTAGGAAAAAGGAATGTGAGACAAGGAGAGAGAGAGAGAGAGAGAGAGAGAGAGAGAGAGAGAGAGAGAGAGAGAGAGAGAGAGAGAGAGAGAGAGAGCGTCATGCACTCAGAAAGGAGGAAGGAGAGACAGACGAGTGACACAGGCTAGCGTAGTCAAGTGGCCAGCCTTTCGAACGCATGCCCAGATGTGACCCTCCTCACTCGCTCCCCGTCCCGTCCAGCGATCGATGCCTGAACGAAACCCAGCGGACAGAGACAGACAGGCTTCCCTCTCCTTCACAGTGCTTGGGACGCTCTCTTATTGATCCCTTCGGCGTGCCTGACGGAGAAAATATACTGAAGGTTATGAGTGTTGATAGAGAAGAGAATGTACTTGCGTGTGTGTGAGAGAGAAAACGTGTTTGGTTGAGGAAGGACGGAGGGAGGAGAGGAGGTTCGGGAAATAGATTCTGTTAACGAAAGGTTTGCAAAAATGTTTCCTCTCCTAACCTGATTATCCTGAAAAGTGTAAATGTGTTGGCTTTTTCCGTGACATTAAGCGTTCGATAGGGGGAAAGAGGGAGAAAAGAGAGAAGGAAGGAAGGAAAAAAGGAAAGAGAGCAGCGGTAGAAATGAAACTAAATATATAAGAGGAAGAGAGGAGGAAAATAGGAAAGAAGGGTAGGGAGAAAGAGACAGAATTTATGTTGAAATAAAGTATGGAAATGAGGACAAGAAGAAGATGAACAAACACTCGATGGAGAAAAGGGAGGAAAATAAACAGAAAGAACTTTTGTCGGAATGATAAAGAAACGAGGAAGGAAAGAGAGATAGATAGAAAGAAAGAAAGAAGGGAAGACAGAGGGAGGAAAGATAACTTATGTCGAAATAAGAAAATAAGGAAGAAATAAAAAAAAACATTTGAGAGAGAGAGAGAGAGAGAGAGAGAGAGAGAGAGAGAGAGAGAGAGAGAGAGAGAGAGAGAGAGAGAGAGAGAGAGAGAGAGAGAGAGAAAAAAAAAAAGGCAGAAGTATCATAAATATCATAAGTAAATGAACACACAAGAATGTAAGAATGTTGCAGAGAAAAAAAAAGTTAAAAGGAGAAAGTAAGAATTCACGTAAAAAAAATAAAAAAATAAAAAAGTGAATCGGCACTGAAAAAAAAATAAATAAATAAAACAAGATAATAATATATCTACTACATGCATTCACCACTAATACAAACAAATTTAATCAACAAAGTGCATAAGACAACAGGAACTTTGGTACAAGGGCAGTAAGTCAACAATACATTAAGTTTATAATGAAAACACACGAATTATCGGTCATGCAACACGTAACGAATAACTTACAGTGAGGAAAAAAAAAAAAAACATAAGGGAAGTAACGAAAGAGAAAAGAAAGAAGAGAAAGGAAAGAAAATCCATAAGGAAAATGAAAATATAAACGAAGGAAAAGAAAAAAATAATAATAAAAGAGGACATAAGCAAAACGGTAATTAGAAAAAATAAAGAAAAGAAAAAAACTGGGGCAATGAGAGAAAGAGAGAGAGAGAGAGAATGGAGTCAAGAAGACAGAGGAGGAAAAGAATGGATTAAAATTTGTAAACTGTCTGTACTGCGCGCTTCCATATGTACTTAGCTGAAACTTTTGTAGATTTTACAACTCTGAGCTTACATTACACATTACAGCATATTTCAAACTCTACAACAATATTTAGCCAGCTTTTATGGGAGTTTTCCACTACTAATGATGCAGAAGACTCGTTAAACTCCATGTACAATCATAAAGATACCCATGAAAGCCTCAGTAATTTGCAATAAAGCGTATGGAAATTAAGACAATGAAAGTTCTGATTATACTTTGTTTATTTTTTTTTTTTTTACATACTGAGGATGCAGAATACTATTTGGACTCTCATTAGAATCCTGAAAAACTCCTTACAAGCCTCTGTAATTTGGGCTAAAACCTTTTAGAATTAGTAGAGATGAGACACGAAACTTTTGAGAATATGCTTTCCACTTAGAGAAAATTCACCTGTATTCTGAAGCACATGTTTTCACCAGAACTAAGAACGCTACAGAGAAAAACAATCAAGCTCTCATGAGTGTTTTTCCCAGTGATGATGCAGGATACTTATTGAATCCCCGCCATAATTATGAAAAAAACATCCTTGAAAACCTCAGTAATCTCATCTGATGTATGTTTTGCTTATTAATAAACGTAGAACCTTTGTTAAATCCACATTAGAAACGTAAAAGCACCTTTGAAAACCTCAGTAACCTCATCTAATCCATGCTAAAAGTAGTGTAGGCAACCCACTGAAGGTTAGGCTCAAGATATCACAGAAAACAGCGATTTGATAATGCATAATCTTAGCTAAACCCACTCTGGAAACATAAAAACACCCTCGAAAACCGTAGTAATCTTCACTAATGCATGCTGAGAGTAGCCAAGATAAACCGCTGGAATGTTTGAGAATAGCCTCCTCAACGAAGATATCACAGAAAACAAATTTGAAGCGGGAGGGAACGGAGGGCTAGACGAGCGGGCGTGGCCATTGCGAGGCTGCGCAGGAGAGCAGCGCGCGGAGAACACCTCAGCCATTGCTCCGCCAACTTCCACGCCAGGCTGACCACCATTCACATTTTCCCAGCCAGGTCAGTCCTCTCGCCCTCCTCGCGCACCACAGCCGCCGATAAGGCAGCAAGAAGGGTCCGTCTTCCCCCTGAGCAGTGAAAGGTA